>NC_137791.1:97310751-97400751 GCF_963383645.1 Muscardinus avellanarius | reverse complement strand
CTGTCTCACATTCCTCTTCCTCCAAGCTCCCAGCAGCCACTAATCTGTTTTCTGTCTTCATGGATTTATGTATTCCGGATTTTTCGTATAAATGAGTCATGCAAAATATGACCTTCAGCGTCTAGCTCCTTTCACTTAACATAATATTTTCAAGTTTCCACCATGCTGTGGCATTTTTCAATACTTAATTCCTTGTTCTGAGTGAGTAATGGCCTCATTGTGTGGAAACCACAATTTGTTTATCCATTCATTGGGTGATGGTGTTAGAGTTGTTTGCATCTTTAAGCTACTGTGAATAGTGCTGCTATGAACATTTTTTGCACAGGTGCTTTTTGAAGTATCTTCTCCAACTTTACATTCTGTTTTTCTAGGAGTGCTAGAAGTAAAAGCAAGATTACAAATACAAAATGAAACGATTCTATGATCACAGACATAGATATCACAAAATATTCATTATTACAAATAAAAAATAAAGTATAACTAGAAAAGTGAGACAATTGTAAAGGGCTGAAAAAAGTCATAAAAAGGCTACACTCCAGGCCAGGCGTGGTGGCACACGCTTCTAATCCCCGTGCTTGGGAGACTGAGACAGGAGGACTGCGTAGGTTTGAAGCCAGCCTCAGCTACTTAGTGAGGCTCTCTGCAACTTAGTGAGACCCTGTTTCCAAATAAAGTATAAAATATGTCTGGGAATGTAGCCTGGAGATAGAAAGCCCCTGGGTTCCATCCCCAGCACCACACACACAAAATGCTATGCTCCATTTGATGACCATAGCTGTTTTTAACTCTCTGCTTTTTTATTTCCTTATTGTGGAGCTGGGGACTAAACTCAGGGCCCTGCCTGTATTAGGCAAGCTCTCTATCACAAGTGACACCCCAGCCTTCTGTTTATCTTTAAAGAATTGAACTTGGGAGTAGCAGATGGTGCATAATGGGGTATGGTTGATGCCAGACAGATTTTATAGATCACAAAAAATAAACTTGCACTAAAAGAAAAGGCCTTGACCCTACATATTGATAATTTGTACTTTATATACATAAATTATAAATGTATACATTAATGTATACCTATACTGCCAGTCCTCAAGTTAGGATGGTTCAACTTAGGATGGTTCAGTTTAGGATTTTTCAACTTATGATGGTTTTATCAGAACAAAACCCATGATAAGTTGATGATAATTTGTACTTTAATATATAATATACACTGCATGTGTGTAATTTAAATCATGAATGTATGTATGCATTATAAGCTGAAATGATGTGTTTAAGATTCAGAGAAAGAATAAACCTTGCCAATTAGACTGTTCACTCTTCCTTAACAGCTTAGACTGATTGGTTGAAGGTCTGGTGCTCTAACAATGGTGTATAGAGGTGAGAAAAAAGACAGGGTCCTTCTCAGTGGGGCCTGGAGGGCGACTCTTAGAAAGGAGGGGGCTGCAGCTGGAGGTCAACACTGATCCTGTGATGGTCAGTGTTCTCTGAGCAAGAGGAGGCTGTGTGTTAATATTGTGGATCAGTGACCCATCTCCTCCTATTATCCCAGCCACTGGCTGGCCAACTTTTACATCCAAACTATATTCTTATTACAGGAGGGGAGAGAAAAGGCTACTCCCGAGTTGGATCAGAGCACACTTCCTCTGTGGCAAGTGATCGTTCGTATCTGAGAACAGGTCACCTGCCAGAAAGAGCACTGTAAATTGGGGAGATTTCATTGTTTTGCCTGCAGCAGCTATAAGTGGTGATAGAGGAATACCCTGTTTTCAGTGTTATGAGAGCCTATTTTTCTTGAGGAGCTAAGGAGACTGATGGTCTAGCTCCCTATGCTAGGACTAAGCCACAGCCAGTGCTGGGTGCCAGCTCCCTCTGTGTGGAAAGGGAGTGACCCTCACTGGCCAGACTGCTGCCCAAGACTGGATTCTCTGTGCACTTGGGCTTCTCCTAGCTAGTCTTACTCCAATAACTTTATCATTTAGGTGACATTTAGGTACAGAGATGGAAATGGGTCCTCAGTCAGAGTCTGCAGGGGGAACAGCATGTCTGTCACACCCTAAGTCCCGATATTTTTCAGATGCATGTGTATGACATTACCTTTGCTCCCTTGGGTCTGGCTCAAGGGAAGGAGCATCAATTCTTTTACAGAAATGTATCCTAAAGACAGTCAGATGTATAAGGGCACAAGTACCATTGTGTTTGCAGAGTATTTAAGAGCTAGGTTATAGAAATAGTACCTGAACTCTATTCAGTGTACCTGGATCAGGATCCTGTCTCTGCCACTTGCTGGAGCAAACATTTAACTTCCCCGGGCCTGTCAGCCTCATCTGAAAGAAGATGGTCCATACCCAATGGTCTCCCACAGGGTCCCTGCTGGCTACAATAGCTATGGCCATTTGTTTTAATCAAGACTTGGCATATCTACAGGCAGCTGGTTTTAGAAACCCAGATTATCAACAGCATCTGTGTAACTCATCACTTCCCTAAGTCCCGATATTTTTCAGATGTTCAATGTTCTGTGAAAATCTAAAGTGCTTTCAAGCTGAATGGGTAGAAGAGAAGAAAAGGGGCAGAAGATCTGTTAAAAGATGGAAAGTGTGAACTGATTATTTAAATCAACTATGTTGATGTTAAAAAGTTTCCTCTGTCCTTGGCCACTGAAGCGTCCACTTGACTCCTTTCCCTGTGGCCCATATTTTCAACACATTGACCCAGAGTGAAACAATACAAGAGCACACTGATTTTTTTGGGCT
Source organism: Muscardinus avellanarius (assembly GCF_963383645.1). Taxonomy (NCBI): domain Eukaryota; kingdom Metazoa; phylum Chordata; class Mammalia; order Rodentia; family Gliridae; genus Muscardinus; species Muscardinus avellanarius. The sequence continues at coordinate 97,398,007 of NC_137791.1, read as the reverse complement.
TCCTGTTGGCTGAGGGGAGTGGAAAATAGCTCCTTTTCACAATATTATTTCTTGCACCTCCTGAGAGCATCTCCTTTAGCTACTGAAATGGAAGACCACAAACCAAGAGGCCTTCTCAGAAACCAGAACTGAAAAAAACTGGAAAGGGAATTCAGAAGGAGGTGAATGTACAGGGATGGAAATGGGTCCTCAGCCAGAGTCTGCAGGGGGAATAGGACGTCTGTCACACCATCAGGCACGAAATGAAGCAATCAGGTCACCATGTGGGACTCCACAGCTGAGCTTGACCCTTCTTCTGGGAGGCGCTAGGAAGAGAGAGGGCTTGCTAAACGATGGCTGCCTTCCCAGGATAACAGTGCAACTTGGTCCGAGGGGGACAGATGTTTTCTTTTCTAACTACCTGCTGAGTTTGTCTTTTGTCCATTCAAGTCTACAGGCTTTACTGGCCTTCCTGTTTTGCCCCATTGGACTGCCTGTATCTTTCTTCCTGTGTCCTTCCCTCGGTTTGGCTCTGGAACAGCACTTACTGTACACATGGAGAATAGAATGAGTCCATTTTCCTCCCATCTCAGGGGACAAACCTCACTGGGACTCCTTTGTGAAGTCAGAAATGCCGCAAAAGGCCAGTTGCTCTGGCTTTTGGAGATAATTTTGCTTTTGCTGCTCAGCAGAAGTGTCTGAACATCTTCTGTGAAAGGACACAGCTCTGTGAAATGTTGCTAGATTGTGCTTTAATTGCACGTAAATAGGGAACCTGATAGTGAGAGTGTAAACTGACAGAACGCCTGACAAAATTGAATTGGCAATACCTATTAATAGCATTTAAACCTTTTGACTCAACAATTTCCTCTTCTAGGACTTTACTCTCAGATATAATAACATGAATATGAAATGATGTGTTAAAATTATGTTCATTGAAGCATTATTTTAGTAGCAATTATGTAAGCATACAAGTAAAATACTATTGCAATTTTTATACATCTACACAATTGTCTAGTATTGAGACCACTAAAGAGAATGAGGCAGGCATATTTGTATCTGAAATAGAAAAGTTCTAAGGGACATTATATAAAGTATAAGAAGCAAAATAGAGAAAACTATGCAGACTAATTACATTAAAATAAAAATTATTTATTGTCGCGCGCAGTGACGACTCTTACACGATCTTCCTCAAGCAGTTTTATTACCCCAGGTTCTTATACAGTTCCCGTTCCTCTTTAATGCTCTCTCAGGTAAAAACAACATCAGTCTTCTATCTCCTCCCTCATCACTCCACCAACCCTCCGTCTGGCACTCTACGTCTCTGCTGCAGCACACACCGGTCACAGTGGTGGCTTTGTGAACATGTCTGTCCCAGCTTGGAGCCCGGAGCAGTCCGCCAAGGAACTGCTCTTCCTGTCCACCAACCCTCTTAGCTCCTTCTCCTTCCTCCCGCTAGGGCATGCGCGCTTTTTAACCTTCTCCTGGGCGGGCAGGTGGTAGCACGAGGCGTTGCGTCACTAATTATCCGTAAGGCGCCTGATAGGGCTCACTGCGCAGGCTCAGGGCACCGCCAGCCTCGTGAGCCTCGTGACTTGGCTGCAAGCCCAGGCGCCATCTTGAGTCCATGCTGGCAACAAGCCTGGGTGCCACCTCGGTCCTGCCGAGTGGGCCCCGACATATCTCCCTTTTTGTTTTATTAAAATAAGGCTCGGGATCGTGCCTGTCTTAGGTTGCCGACCCTCAAGGACCATTCTTACCCGTCATTGGGAGAACAATAGCATGATTGTTTCCCTGTCTTAGGTTGAAAGGTCCCGGGGACGATCTTACCCGTCACTGACTACCGATCCAGCATACTGAGCCATACATGGGGAGATAAGCCAGCTTCAAGGGCTGCCAGAGCTTGCACCAATATGCGCTGTTGTTGCAGTGCGCGTTGTCGAGTTCGCCTGATATATCCAACCATGAAACATCATGCTACCACCAGCAAGAATGCCCAGAACGCCATGCCACCCCAGTCTTTTAAAAAACCCAATGTTCCGTGTATTAAGTCCATTCATTGTTGTACTGCGGCGACTTCCACGCGGGTAGAATTAATTGCAGCGATGGATGCTCATAGCTCAATCATGGTGTGTTCAAATTCACGGCTCCAAGTTCCTAGAAGCATCTTGCTTAATTGACGAAACAAATTGCCTGCATGGGAGAAATTCTGATACTGCACATACGTTATACATATAGTCCAGATAATTGAGCTTACTGAGCCATGCCAGCAGCCACATGTGAGGATAGAGCATTCATAGTGGCTGCAATAACTGCCACGGCCACAGAGGCCACAATTACAGCAATAAGAGCAGAAATTCCAAAGTCTCCAAGGGTGCATAGAAGCATAGCAGAAAGTCAGAAAACAGGTATCAATAAAACAACCTAAACTATCATTAACCAAGGTAAAGGAAGAGGGAAAGTAGAAATAATTCCCCAAAGATCTTAAAGAAAACAACTCATCTCTACGGTACCGAGCAGCAGTTTACAACTCTTACGTTAGGAACTAATCTTCTGACCTATCCTTTACACATTAGGCGCCTTTTCCAACTAACCTCAGGTGTCTTCCATCTATGGTGGCGGATTAGGAGAGGGAGTCGAATCAGGACCAGCCCGATTCTCTAACTTGCTTACACTAAAAAATATCCTCCTTAATGGAGCCCCCTTTGATCGGGGAAAATACAGCGCTGTCCCTCGCTTTTCCGCGAGCCTCGCTTATCCGCGAGCCTTATTTACTCCTATCTTGTCGAATCAGGACCAGCCCGATTCTCTAACCTACCTACACTAAAAAATATCCTCCTTAATGGAGCCCCCTTTGATCGGGGAAAATACAGCGCTGTCCCTCGCTTTTCCGCGAGCCTCGCTTATCCACGAGCCTTATTTACCTCCTTAATGGAGCCCCCTTTGATCGGGGAAAATATCCTCCTTAATGGAGCCCCCTTTGATCGGGGAAATAACCCTCCGTAAACAGAGCCTCCTCCTCCCTTTTCGGAGTCAAGGAGTACTTACCAGCCAGCTGCCCTCCTTAATGGAGCCCCCTTTGATCGGGGAAAATAACCCTACTTACCAGCCAGCTGCCCTGGACTGCCGAGGTTCTGATCAAAGCGAAGGTCCCCGTACGGGCCACCATTTGTCGCGCGCAGTGACGACTCTTACACGATCTTCCTCAAGCAGTTTTATTACCCCAGGTTCTTATACAGTTCCCGTTCCTCTTTAATGCTCTCTCAGGTAAAAACAACATCAGTCTTCTATCTCCTCCCTCATCACTCCACCAACCCTCCGTCTGGCACTCTACGTCTCTGCTGCAGCACACACCGGTCACAGTGGTGGCTTTGTGAACATGTCTGTCCCAGCTTGGAGCCCGGAGCAGTCCGCCAAGGAACTGCTCTTCCTGTCCACCAACCCTCTTAGCTCCTTCTCCTTCCTCCCGCTAGGGCATGCGCGCTTTTTAACCTTCTCCTGGGCGGGCAGGTGGTAGCACGAGGCGTTGCGTCACTAATTATCCGTAAGGCGCCTGATAGGGCTCACTGCGCAGGCTCAGGGCACCGCCAGCCTCGTGAGCCTCGTGACTTGGCTGCAAGCCCAGGCGCCATCTTGAGTCCATGCTGGCAACAAGCCTGGGTGCCACCTCGGTCCTGCCGAGTGGGCCCCGACAATTTATAAAATACATATTACATAATTTTAATTGAACATACATTATATAATATTTAGCTTGTTCTCTATTGATGGGTATATGTGTACATGTGTACACTGTATATGTAATTGTGTGTGTATATATTTGTACATATGCAGAGTATCTTTGAGTCAATACACAAGAAGGGAGCAATAGAAGAATAAGAAAATGGATGCAGAGGGATAGGGGAAAGAGAATTGCTTTTCATTATAGTTTTTAGTATATGGTGTACCACAAACAGTTGTTCCCATTTCAAGCTACAGATACAATTAATTCTGAAAAGACAAAATGTTAACTTTCTCTTTCAATATTCTGAGATTTTTACACGTTTTCTGTGGTCTCTAGAATTTTGTTCCCTTGTCTCTGGAACATAATCATCCAGAAAATGGAGAAGTCCTCCCATTGGTGGGTAGTCATTCCTGTTTTTTTTTTTTTTTCTTTTTAGAAGTGTTTTCAAAGTTTCTTTAGCTAAGACAATGGCATGAATGTGGAGCATCTCCTGAGCTCGTTCTTTGCAGCCTGTGCCTGGTCTTTAGATTCCAGGTTCTCTTCTAGATGATTACATCTCTCCTTTCATGTAAAATGAAGACATCTTTGTTTTTTTCTCTCCTTTTCACAATTAAATAATCTCCATGTACCAAATATTTTACAGCTCTCTCTGCTTGCATTACTTTGATCAATTGCCACAATCCTATCCATTTTATAGATGAAGTTATTTTATACTGATAAAGTAAAATAATATATATATATATAATATTTAGTGTATGTATATATATTATTCATAATCCATTTTATAGATAAAGAAATGGAATTACAAATATCTCACAACCAGTCAGAGGCTTTTCATTAGAGAAATTAAGAAATAACACTATTAATATGGGAATAATTAACTTTTCCACTTGGAATGAGACTTAGAATATTTAATACAAATTTTCAGCTTGGGGATATTTGAGAAATTGCTTTGAAATGACAGGGCTGTTGTGGGCAGACACATGTAAAATGGTTTGCTGATAACAATCTGGCTGGAAATTAATGTGACCTGGGAACAGCGTTTCCTGGGGGGCGGGTCTGGAACTTCCTCCAAGGGCACGGAATCAGTCAGGATTCAATCACAGAAGCAGATTAATATACACACATAAATGTATATGTGTTTATGTTTTCTGTATCATATAAATTCCCTAATTTTATCAAGATATATCTTGGTGCTTGGTACTTGAGCTATTCATTGTCACGTTTGATGTGTGAACTTGATGGGTACCGGGCAGATAGCTGAGAAGGGAAGATGGTTGTATGGCGGGAGAAAACAAAGACACCCTGGGCCCTGGAGGAACCGTGGGACCCAGATCAGTTCTCAGTGCTTCCAACCTGGAGTGCCTCGTAGGAGATGCCAGCGTCCTTCATCCTGGAACTGAGCACACACCTGGCCCAGAAACTGGAAAACGTGGAGGAGGAGGGGAGGCTGCACGGTTGCAGGCTCGGCCACAGCTTAAAGTCCAGGAGAGGAAGAACATGTGATGCGTGCAGGAAATGGTCTGCTACCACTTCGCTTTTGCTCATTTAGCTAATAATTATTGGTATTCTCTGAGTGCCCTGCACGTTCTAGGCCATTATATTCCTGTGTGATATTTGCATAGGCTGTTCTTCCTCTTCTTTACTGCCGTAGCTCCTCTCATCCTGAAAAATCAATTTGAGCATCACCTCCCCAAAGGACCTTTCCCTGCCTCTTCCCATATGAATCCCATGACCTTCCCTTGAGTTCTGTACACCCCTCTAACAATACTGTCTCTTAATTGTTGGTTTCTTTGGAGCTGCACCCCATGTTGCCCCCCTCCCAACTGCCAGAAATTTGAGGCAATGTCTGTCTTCCACTGAAGTTTGTTGCCCCAGCTCTTGGCAGCCTGTCTAGCACATGGCAGAAGCACATGAGTGCTTGGTGAGTGAACTAAAGCATGCGTCCTGCCTTCTCCACCCTTGGGTAAGCCCGAAGAAAGATGAACTAGATCTGAGATTGTATTGCATAATTAAATTACCCTGTCAAAATAATTTTTAAAGCCGAAAGGAAATTCAGAGATCAGCTACAGGAAATTGAGGACTAGAGAGGTGAAGAGAGTTGGCCAAGGTCACGCAGCTGTTTAGTGGCAAACTGGGATCCAAGCCCAGGTCTCCTGCCGGCCAGTTGGAGCCCAAATATGGAGAAGCATAGTTGTTATTTCCTCCTACAAAATACTGTGAAATCTAGGCAAAAAGACTTAGAAATCTTAAAGTGCTAATGAGGTGAAGGCAAATTGACAGTACTGAGAGGAATGAGTCTCACAGCACCTAATAGGACTGTTGGAATACCAAGAGGAGGCAGCAGATTTGGGCTCACAGCTGAGTTCCAGTGATGGGGCCACTGGTCTTCCAGGCAGTGTTTACTAATCAGACTTGAATGAGGCTGAGTCCACACAGCCCAGTGTAGCATGCCAAGTTCAAAAAACCAATCAACAGTGTCTATTCCCAAACCTTTTGGATGGGTGATCTGAAATGTTTCTCACTTTTAATACTAAACAGTAATGGATATAAATAGATGATTTTTGCTTCCTATTTTGTGAATTCAGAAATCAATTGAAGCTACTTCTAGAACAAGCCCCATAAAGACTAAAAAGCTGATTTTTCAATTGTGTATTCAATTTGAGGTTGTCTAATGAGCATTGAAAAAGCCTTGCGAATAATTAGCAGAAAAGTGGCATCGTTTGGCTGGAAAAGTTGTATTGTTTGACCAGAAAAGCTGTATCATTTGTTTTGAAATTTTAAAAAATGGTCAACATTTAAACATTGGGAGATTGCACATGGAAAGAATTCTGGATTTCTGCCTTCTCTTAGAAAGTGGGAAAATCCAGTAACATTAGTTGTACTTCCATATTGGTTTTCCATGGCAGCTGTAACAAGTTAGTTACTACAATCGTTAAACAACAGAAGTTTATTCAATCACATTTCTGGAGACCAGAGTCTGAAGTCAAGGTGTTGGCAGATCTACGCCTCCTCTGAAGACTCCATGGGAACATTCTTTGTTGCTTTTTCTAGCTTCTGGTATTTGCAGGCATTTCTTATGGCTGCAGAACTTAAGTCTCTGCCTCTGTCTTCACACTGTCTCCTCTTCTTGCTGATCAATCTCAAATGAGAGTGGATGTCCAAACAGTCCAAATATAGCACGTCAAGTCCAAAACAAACAAACAGAAAACCAAGAATCAAACCAATCAATGTGTTTATGTTTCCAAGTTTATTGGAGTTTTTCCTGTGCCTCATTCTAATAAGAATGCTTGTCACTGGATCTAGAGTCTACCCAGATAATCCAGAATAATCTCAAGATTCTTACCTTGATTAAATCACAAAGGCCTTATTGTAAATGCAGTTCTGGGGGCTGGGGTATCATTTTGGGAGCCACCATCCAACCCACTACAAATTGTGGGCTTTGCCTGAAGCTGAGCACTGGCTGGGCATGGCTATAGCACAGAGACACAGGTCTGCAATTAACCATTTTGAACAAAGTGAAGGAATAATGATACTGATTTTATGGGATCATCATAGATCATGTACATAGCCACAAGCTACTCAGCTTTCTGGTTATTTTGTTTGAAAATATACCCTGTGGCATTGTAGATAAACCTTATTTCATTTTTCAGAGAGACAAGTGGAAAAAGGGGATGGGAATGGGGATGGGGATGGGGATGGGGGTGGGGATGGGGATGGGGATAGGGATGGGGATGGGGATGGGGATGAGGATGGGGATAGGGGCAGAGGTTTAAGGCCTTAGAGAAAGATGAGTTGGTGGATGGACAGAGGTTTGAGAGGTGAATGGGCACTGTTTCTGGTCAGCTCATGTCTTTAAGGGAGACTTAAAAACAGTTCAGAATTTCTGAGCATAAACTAAGAGAAGATGTTGGAGAGAGAGAAGGGTGAGCAGACACATGGCAGCCATGTTGTGAGTGGCCTCGAGTAGTGTGTGGAGGGACAGATCCTCCCTCTGCCCCATTTTGTTTCTGCTTTATCCATGCCAAGAGTGAAGCTTGTTGCATAGTAGGCCCTCATTCAATATTTGTTGCATGAAAGTTTGAGTAACTGGTGACTTTTCAGGCTCTATCCATGTGGTGTTTATGTCCCTTCCCTTTGAGGCGAGTCCGTGAGTGCTTCCCCAGTTCTCTCCCACTTAAGTGGGGGGGGGGGTGGTGCCCTGCCTAAGACGCCGCCCTGGCGCAGGTGTCCACGTGGACCCCTGTGCCTTTGGCTTCCTGCTGCTCCTCTTTCCAGTCCTTGACATAGACGTTGGGAGATGATGCGCCTCTGGTCTCTGTACTGCCCACTCATATTTCCGTGGCACTGTCTCTGTCTCAGTCCACCCCCTGTTGGCTTTTTTTTTTTTAACTTTGAAAGTACTGTCTTAATTTGGATTTTCTTCCCCACAGGTAGAAGCCATTTGGGGCTGAACTGCAGGTAGGCCATTTGAGAAGATGATCCCAAGAAGGTAATCATAGTCCAGAAGAAGGGAAAGTGGGGCAGGGAGGGGTACAAGCTGATAAAGAGTGCAATAACAAGAATTTACCACTAGGGGCAGCCAAGGATCAGGCCCCTCCGGGGACCATTTGAGCAACCAGGTGGAATCTGCCCCAGAACTGACCTCCACCAGGGGCAAAGTGGCTTATGGATTTATCGGATTTATCTACTAACTTCTCTCCCTCACTGGTTGGGGGTTGTTTCTGGGTGTGCGACATCTCTTGTGTTTGCCCCGTCCTATAGGCATGCTGAGCAAATTCTCAGGAGATGCCGAGAAAGGCCCGAGGCAGAGAAGCAAAAGGAGGCAGGCGATTCAGAAAGCAGCCGGCATCCTGCTTGGCGTCTCTCTGGGGCTAGGGGTGGAGAAGCAAGTATGTCTGTTACAGTCTATACCGCACTACTCAGATCCGCTCAAGTCCCTAATGTCCACTCTGTTGTGTTTCAAGATAGCAGCCAGCCACAATCTCTAAAAAGAGAAAGAAGGCACCATTGAGAGAGTTTACAGAGCAAGCTGCAGCCACTGTCTTGTTGTCACAGCTGGATCTGGGGCTATTACTGAAATCCAGCAACCTCCCATTCCATCCACTCAGGAATGAGACGCTCTGAGCCAGCATTTCAGTGGAATGACCTGGACCTTCAGACCTACAGGCTTGGAGCCCTGGTTACTTTGCCCTTGGCAGGCTGTGGTTGCTGCAATTAGCTCTTCGTGGTTATCATTAGGCGGAGAAAGATCAAGACCCACTAACGCTGGAACTGAAATTCAGTACTTGCCCCAATTTGCCAATCAAATAATTGAGACAAGCCTTTGGAAAGAAGGAAAAAGAAATTTTACTGATTTGCTAGCAAATTAGAGGAATAAGTGATCTTATGTTCAGGACCAAAGAAAAAAAGAAGAAAAAATTAGAATATTTTTCCCAACAGAGGAAAGAATGTACCTTTTAAGAGCTCTCTCTCTCTCCAGGGTTACACAGTTGTGCTTATCAGAAAGACACAATCGTGTCTTTGTCATCCTTGAGTTGATCCTTTCTCAGGCCCATGAGTTCCACTCCTTCATTACCAGGCCTTCACTTCTTTGCTCAGTTATTGATTAACAAGGGGAGATGGAAGGAAAGAGGACAAAAGGAGGGGAAAGAAGATGTGAGCTTTGAAACTGGCCCTCTGTTAGCTGTCAGAGATGAAGTGTGAGTGGGCCTCCATTACATTACTGTCATGAAAGAAAGGTTGATTTTGTGGAGGTCCCAGAGGAGCTCTCAGTTGGGGAGAGGAGAGAACAGGATTCAAGTACAGGGTCCTTGGCTTATGTGATGGAACCCAGGGGTATTCTATCTCTGAGCTACATCCCCAGTTCTATTTTATTTTTTATTTTGAAACAGGGTACCGTTGAGTTGCTGAGATCCTCACTAAATTGCTCAGGCTGGCTTGGAACCTGTGATCTTCTACCTCCCAAGTACTGGAATTATAGGTGAGCATCACCATGCCCAGCTTAACCCATTCACAGGTAGGATGGCTAATGGTGTCCAAAGAGATTATTTTTTTTGTGTGTGTTCTCACCAACAGATATCTCTCCTTCTTGGCTATCCATAGGTTGAATAATCAAGTGTTCAAAGAGTTTTTTGTTAAACATGGCTGGATGAATTTTCAGTATGGTGCTTGGCTACCTTTCCAGACCTTTTGCGTGCCGCTAGAGCTCTTCCTTAGCTGGGTCATTAGCTAAGCCTTTTAGAAACAATTTCAATGTTCTGTGCAGGCAAGTAAGATTCTGCATGGCTGGGTATGGTGGTACAGACCTGTACTCCCAGTACGTCGGAGGTGAAACTGGAGGATCACGTGTTCAAGACCAGCCTCACCAACCTAGTGAGACCCTATTTCAAAACAAAATAAATAAATAAACAAACAAACATTAAAAGGGATTGGGGGTGTGGATTGGAGGTAAAATGCCTCTGGGTTCAATCCCTGGTATTAAAAAAAAAAGATTTAAAGATTGGACATGGAGTGCAATGATGTGGTGGATCCCATGCTTCTGTGCCCAGTGGTCCAAGGAATGTTAGGCAGAATCCTGCATTTATAATTCAGATACTCTGTAAGTCCTTCGCAAAAGGCACTGCACATAAGAAGAAAAAAATCTGTATTCAAAATAAAGATAAAGCCAGACATGGTGGCGCATACTTGTAATCCTAGCATTCAGGAGGCTCAGACCAGAGGATGGCGGTTCAAGACAGCCTCAGCTACTTAGTGAGGTCCTTCGCAACTCAGTGAGACCCTGTTTCAAAATAAAGAATAAAAAATAGAGCTGGAGTTGTGGCTCGGAGGTAAAATGCCCCTGGGTTCCATCCCCAGTACCGCAATCAATCAATCAATCAATCAATCAGTCAATCAAGATAAATTCTAAGAAATTTGAATCACTACCCATCTAGGGTGGAAGGGGTCCATTACAATCAACTTGACATCAAGTGGTTGATTGTTTTTTTCAGGAGGTGGTGCTCAGGAAGGCTGGGCTCACCACCATTCTTGGCTACTGAGAGGTCAGAAAGCCTCAGTTCGGAGCTGTGTCAGCTTTGGTGAGAAGGAAACCAAGACCTGGGGGTCCCAGCTGTCAGCCCTGCCTCTGTGACTATGCTGGGGAGCTGGAAAAAGCCCTTGGACACAGAAGGGTGGTACTTGAGGAAGGAAGTTCTCAGTGTCCTAGTGATTAGTGCACTGTAGCTCAAGGTGAACTTAGAGTTTGGCTAAGAGGACACAGGCCCAGCACCGTCAGCAGGTTCTCCCCTTGCACTTTGAGTGCATAGCTTAGGCCTGGCCTCTCCAGGACCATGTGCCTGGTCCAGGTGTCAAGGCTCCCTCTCCTTCCTGCTGCTCCTTTTCAGGGAATTCTAATGTGCACTTATATTCTAGAGACAGCTTCTTTTGGGGGAGACTTCTTCCTTTCTCAGATCAAGATATCATACTATTAAAAATGAGTATATCTACCCGATCAGATTACATGTGAGACTTCATTCTTATTTTGATTGTTGGATATTTAAAAAGAATTTTTAAGCACAAAATATATTGTTTCTGTAAACCAAAACAAAAGGCTGCTTTAAATGTTTGGAAGAACCCAACATTACAGTTCAGATATGAATCTTGTACCCTTTCATTCTCAGTTTGTCCCAACTTCTCAGTTCCCTGAGAAAGGAAAATTTATTGCCATAAATAACAGCTTTGCAAGTAGACATGAGAAATAAATGAAGATTTACTAAATATGTAGTCATGCCAGAAGACAGTCCCAAGGCCACATGATTAACTGCATGCTCAAACCATGCTGTCTCTTTTAGAATGGATTTCAGAGTAAAGAAAGATGTATTATAGTTTGCATTAGTATATCTACTGTGACTAAATCTGGGTGATTCTGTGAGTTAGAAATGCAATTACTCAAAAACTTCTGCAGAAAAGGACTGCCATTTCAAGAGAACTGAAAAAGAGGCTCAATCATAAAGAAGAACAAGATTATGTCATTTGTAGGAAAATGGATGGACTAGAGAATATTATGCTAAGCGAGATCGGCCGTTGCAGCATGTCAAGGGTCATATGTTTTCTCATATATGTGGAAACTAGAGAGAAAATAGGAAACGAAAGTGGCTTGAGTAAAATCAGGAGAGAGGCCAGTAGAATAGTGGAGGGGTTTAGGGGAGGGAGGGGGAAGGGGAAAAGGAGGCTTGAAGAAAGGAACAATTCTAATAATGCTATGTCCATATATGTAGGTATCATGATTGGTATCATTAGCATGTGTGGGAGGGAGGAAGGGGATAGCGGTGGGATTCAGAGGAAGACACACCAAGCGCTGTGTGCATGGCTTTGAATCCCACTATGATGTATAATTAAAATGCACCATGCCAGGCGTGGTGGCGCACACTTGTAATCCTAGCATTCGGGAGGCTGAGACCGGAGGATCATGGTTCGCGGACAGTCTCAGCTACTTAGTGAGGCCCTCTGCAACTCAGTGAGACCCTGTTTCAAAATAAAGAATAAAGAATAAAGAATAGGCAGGGGGTGTAGCTCAGAGGTCAAATGCCTCTGGGTTCCATCCCCAGACCCATGCACACACACAAAAATGCACCAATAAAAGTATAAAAAAGAAAAAGAGGCTTAATATTTTTGTTTCAGTTCATTTTGGATTGAGACTTGACATCTAGACATGCTTTTAGTCATTGAGTAAACAATACATTTTTATTTATCTGATTTGCTTCATGTCTTGGGACAACTATCTACATTTTATTTATTTTTTGCGGGTCTGGTGATGGAACCCAGGGACATTCTACCTCCAAGCTATAACCCCAGCCCTATTTTTTTTCTTTATTTTGAAACAGGGTCTCACTGAGTTGCAGAGGGCCTCACTAAGTAGCTGAGGCTGTCCACAAACCGTGATCCTCCTGTCTCAGCCTCCCAAATGCTGGGATTACAAGCATGTGCCACCATGCCCGGCTCTACATTTTAATTCTAAATCCCAAATTTTATTTTTCTTGGACATTTGAACTTTTTCCTTTTTGTTAAATTTTTATTTCCAAATTCAGAAAAAATATTTAGAGACTATCATTTCATGTTCATGAAAATCAGATTTAAAAGTTAAAATGCTATTAGTAATTGGCGACTTCCTACTATCAAAGCTAATAATACTCTATCTACTTAAATACATTCTGGGCGTGGTGGCACACACTTATAATCCCTGCGCTTGTGAGGCGGAGACAGGAGGTTCACGCAGGTTTGAAGCCAGCTGTGTTGGCTTAAGAGACCCTGTTTTCAAAAATAAAATAAGTCTGGGAGTGTAGCCCAGAGGTAGAAGGGCTTCCAGGAATCCCAGTACCACCAAAATAAAATAAATAAATAAATAAAATATATTCTTGATTTAAGAGACTGTAAAATAAAAATTTCAAATAACATATATTTTGTGCATATAAGTGGGACATGCTGTACTGATTTTGCAAAGGCATAGAGATAGTATTTACATAGTGTCTGTCTTGTTTGCATAATTAATTTGCTTAGCAGAAAAATGAAGTTTTCATAGAAACACAGTGCTAGAATGGACTTTGAAGGTAAATATACCACTTCATTTTATTAGCTGAAATAGATACCTAGGCTGACAGTTAAGGGATACCAGATCTGTTACTAGAGCGTGATGCCAGTATCATTTCATTTTGGGCAAAGTGAAAAGAAAAATAAGCATTTATTAAGCATATACTACAGGCTCTTGCATATGTTTTCCTAGAGAAGCCTCACAGAAAGCTCATGAAGTGGGAACTAAGGCGAGGAAGGCGTAGCATCTTGCCCAAGACAACACAGGACTGCCTCCACCAAGGGAATTTAAGAAATTGCTAAGTGAAAGAGAGAAACACTCACAAAATGACAATCTTTCATAAAGAGCCAGAGAAAAAACAGCCAAAATGATAAAAGTGAGCTCTTTCAGAACTCTGGAAACTAATCAAGGGCTTTTGAGTATTCATTAAAATGATTGACTTTTGAAAGAACAGTAATGGCAGTGGCGTTCTAATTAGCCCTAGCCTAATGAACCAATCCCCAGCTCCATGGTGGCCTTGAAAACAAGCACAACCACACTAGGTATGAAAATCCACAGCCTCACAGTCCCTGGAGAGAGAAGATGAGCTTGTGCTCCTCTCCCCGCACCAGTCCATATCCTGAGATTTATCAGGCTTTGGTATGTCTGGAAGTTCTCCGAGAACTGCTTTCTTAGAGATCATCTATTTCTAACCTCACTCCGACCTTACCAGGTGGGACAAGCCCCTCTCTTCCCCTAAGATGTTGGCTGAAGACCATCAGTGGTGATTGTTTAGCATCACAGCTGTTAGAGGCAGTGACAGTGGATGGATTTTCCAATAGACAATCTTGAAGAAGGAGAGGTCCATAGAGATCTTTGAAAAACTCCAACTTTTTCTTGGGAGTTTGGAAGGTCACATACATGTGTATGCCCAGGAAAGATCTAAGATGGCCCTAATATTTTTACTCTGGTTCAGTATATTGGGGCTTTGTATAAGCAAGCAGTAAAAGCTAGGGAGAGTTGTAAACTGCCAGAGTATTGAAAGAATGCTGCAGTTTGTGCACAGAACCCCTCAGACAAGAGTGGCAAACTTAATGACATGTAAATTTGTGGAGCATTCCATATTTTTATCAACAAGGAAGACCACCATGCTTATGCATGAATCAGAGATTAGTTAAATCAAAGATTTTGGTCATTAGAAAATAAATAAAAAATATACCTATTTGATTACCATGAAGGTAGTAATGGAGGAATATAAGAACAAAGAAGACATACAACATTTAGAAAACAAGCAGAAAAATTACAGATACAAATTCTACCTTATTGGTAATTATATTACCGATAATATTACTAATGGGATTGAAAAATGTGCACTAACTTTAAAAAAAAAAAGGGTGAGCTGGACGTGGTGGCGCACGCGTGTAATCCCCGTGCTTGGGAGGCTGAAACAGGAGGATCACACGGGTTCGAAGCCAGCCTCAGCTACTTAGTGAGACCGTTTCCAAATAAGGTATAAAATAGGTCTGGGAGGATAGCCTGGAGGTAGAAAGCCTCTGGGTTCCACCCCTAGTACCACTAAATAAATAAATAAATAAATAAATAAAAGAGTGGCAGTTCCTCAAAATATTAAACATACAGTGATCACATGACCCAGCAATTCTACCTAGGTATATAATCAAAATAAATAAAAAATTTGTCTGCATAAAACTTTCACACATAATTAATCCAAAATTTGTTGTTTCAAGATAAAGTTTTAATCTCCATAGAAACTAGTAAAAACATATAAAATATAGCAAAGTAAACAAGGAAATTAAAATGATTCAGTTGGGAGGGATAGTAGAACAAAGAAGACATGCAACATATATGTTACATTATTCATAGTGGTCAAAATATATAACCAACCCAAATGCCTATAAACAGATGAACAGATAAGCAAATGTGATATATCTATTCAATGAAATATTATTTTGCAATGAAAAATTAAATATCTACAATGTAGAAAATCTTAGAAAACATGCTAAATGGAAGCAGCCAGAACAAAAGACAAGTTGAATGAGTCAATTTACTAAAAATTAAAAATAGACCAATCTATAGAGGTGGAAAGTTGATTAGTGGTTGCTAGGTTTGGGGTGGAGGGGGTGGAAGAGTGATTGCTGATTGGTCTAGGTTTCTTTGGGGGATGATAAAACTATTCTTATGATTATATAATGACAATAGATGTGAACTCTATGAATATACTAAAACCCATTTAATCCTATGCTTATCAGAGAAAATTTTCTATTACATGAATTATATCAATAAACTTTTATGGAAGTTCAGTTTCTGTTTTTTAAAAATATTTATGCATAAACATCTTTCATTTCAACTTAAAATAAGTCTACTTGAATTTATATCATGGCGTGGTATTACTATTAATTTACCATCTAATTGTTGAGCTGTCAAGTTGAAAATAAAATAATTGAAACATGAAGAAAATGTTATCAGGAAATCAGAGAATTCCAATATATTTTCAGAAATTTTCTGAATTTCTTCTGCCTTATCTGATCTTCACTTTCTAAATACATTTGATTATAATTTTGTAGTTGTGAGGATACTATTTCTTGTCCACATAACTAGTGTTTAGAGTCTTATCAGGCAAATTCTTCAGGCAAAGTGACCTTCACTACATTGCCTGTCCCCAAATCCTCACAAACCCACAGGCCACTCAGAAGGTTCTACCACCCCAATTAAGCAAGGATCTCTAAAATGAGTTTGCAAGTTGACATTTGTGCATCGAGTAAGCTTCAAGACATGCTTAGGGTGTTTGGTATAATTAAATTATAACATTAATAGGGAGTAACTTTCTTAAGGACTTCAGACTTGATCGACAGGCTTGCAGACTTTCAAGGGAGATTTTCTTTTGCTCTTAGGTTGTGCTGAGCCAACCTAAGTTTTACCTGATGGGGACTTATAGAATAGTATAGGTCAAAAACATCCTATACGTTTTACTCTCTACATATCCCATCTGTTATGGTTTGGTATAGACTGTCCCTTGGGAGAGCTCATATATTGACAATGTAAAAAAATGTTCAGAGGATAAATGATTGGATCAAGAGAGCTCTAGGTTATCATTGGATTCACACATTATGGGTTAATGGATCTGTTAATGGTAAGGTAGGCAGGTAGAGAGTGGCTAGAGAAGGTGGGTCACTGGGGGTCTGTCCTTGGAACATTGCCCTCTCTTTGCTTTTTGCTGTCAGGCCCTGAGCATCATAGACTTAACCCAACCTAACATGAACTAAAATCTCCAGAACCTTCAAATAAATCTTTCTACCGGGCATGGTGTCACACACTTGTAATCCCAGTACTTGGGAAGTTAAGACAGGAGGATTATTGGCTCATGGGCAGCCTCAGTTATTTAGTAAGGCCCTGCACAACTTAGTGAGTTCTTGTTTCAAATTAAAGAATAAAAAATAGGGCTGGGGGTATAGCTCAGAGGTAGGATGCTTTTGGATTCCATGCACAATACCTCAACAAAAAATCTTTCTTTCTCTAAGTTGTGGACATTAGGTATTTTGGGGCACAGTACTGAGAATGTTGACTGAAACAAAATCAGTACTAGGCTAGTAGGATCATTGCTGTTTCTATACCTGACTTTGTGGATTGTGAGTCTTTGGAACTGATTAATGAAAGAAGCTGGGAGGTCCAGAATGCTCATAGAAAGAAATATGGTAAAGATTGTGCTCAGGAGATTTCAGAAGGCACAGAGGAATCTATAGGGAATATGGAGTCGAGGCCACACATGTAACATTCTGGCAAAGAACTTAACAGCAATCGGCTCCTGTTCTGAAACCTGGTGTGACTGACAGGCTTGCAGACATGCAAGAAAGGTTTCAGTTCTAGAAAATGCTGTGTGCTAAGCAAATATGAAATTACATGATTAAGAAGACTTAAAGAATAGTTAGGTTGAAAATAAAAACCCTATAGGTTTTACTCTTCCTACACCCCATCCCAGAAAATTATATACAAAATAAATGAGCTATAAACATTAAATGCTTTTTAAGAAAAGCAGAGTTTTCAAGTTGAACAGATTATGATTTGTATATATGATGGTGTTATTTGAAGTCTAAAACCTTTTTAATTTTGAAAAAAACAGTTTTGTCTATTTTTGCCTTTTTCTCCTATTTTTAACATCATAAAAATGCACTATTTGAATTGTATTTTGGGTTATAATCCAAAAATTTTCAAAATATTCCACTAGATTTAAAGAAAATTATACTTGAAGAACATGGAATCCTAACATTTGGGGACCAAATTCTTATTTATTTGGTTTTTCAGGAAGAAAAGGAATGTAATTTCTTATGATTGCACAGAGGAAGGAGCAGAGAGAAGGAACCCAAAGCCCGAGGACCTCAGTTAATGATCACCACCACAGGCAGCACGCTTGTGGGGGAAGAGCACCAGGCTGGGGTCAAGCCTGGCTACTCTGGGCCACAGACTTTCTGACATAATAAAGCTTGATATTAAGTTTGCAGGTGGCCACATGAACATGGAAAGTTACATTCTGAGAATGGCCCTTTTATAAGCTCATCACATTTAGAAAAAAAAAAGCCTCTTCTTGTGTCTTGAGCTGAGTAAGATGTATTTTGTTTAACTTGAGGAGTGGCGTTTTATGAACTTCCAGTATTATCTCAAGAAAATATTTCGAGGTTGTAATTCAGTAATAGAGAGCCTGTCTAGATTGAGACCCTGGGTTCAATCCCTAGTACCAAAACAAACAAACAAACAAACAAGCAAACAAACAAGAAAGGGAATAAAAAGAAACAATAAAAATATCTTCAGCATCACACACAGACTTTTGTGGAGACTTTAAAATCCAACTTGAAGAAGAGTATTCAACACCTTGAGTAGGTTTATGTGTGACCACTGTTAGTATGTTCACACATTTCATGTACATGTTCAGAATGATGATGATATCTCTATAGGGTTTCAGAACTTACCAAGGATTTTTATAGACATAATTTTATTCCATACAACAAACCTATAAGATATTCAGAGAAAGCATTTTTTATCTTTTTTTACATGTAAAAGAACTGAGGAGTAGAACGCTCTGCTAAGCCAGTAAGACTTAGGTAATCCAGGCCTAGATTCTGGTTTTTTTTACTCCAATTTCAGAACATGTTGCACAACCACATTCTCAATTGGGCTATCCATCAGGATCATCTGGATTGTGATCATCTGATGGTTAAAAAAATATTCTAATGTCCTGGCTGGAGCTTGGATCAATGAAATCAAAATGACTAGGCCTGGCACACAGGGAACAATATTAACACAGCTTCCCAGGTAATCTCAGTGGATATCCAGGCTGGAAAACTCTTTCTATGCCATGTTTCCTTCTCAGGGAATAAGTACATTCATAACCTGCAATTTATAAGAGGCCCAAAGGTGATAAAGATCTTAAGATATTCATTATTTTATTCAATAATTACTTGCTGAGAATCTTCTATGTTTTAGGGATAGCAAGGGAGGGTGGTACACCTCAGTCAACAAGACATTCAAGTTGCTGGCAGTCTGGTTACTCCACTGGCATAGACTCACTTGGACTATACTTGGTGAGCTTCTCACATGATTCTGAGTCTTCCTCACTCTTGCATCATTTCTAAATTAGCTGTGAATGCTAGTCACTTTCTTCTTACAGAAGAATTTATGCATCATAGCAGTGGACACTAAGAAATTGTCCATTGTGTAAAGAGACTTGTGAAAAAAAGTCCTCTCAGATCTCAGTATAAAGAAAAATGTGTTATTCTGCTATCTGATATGCTTTGTTCTTTTTGAGTTGACTTTGAGGAGACTCAGAACTATTTTGTATCCAAGTCCAGTTGTTTTGCTTTGTGGTGTCTTTTCTGGTACATTTCCCCCTGTCTCAGTCAGGGTCCTACCAGAATCTTTAGTTGGAGAGAAATGGTTTAAGCAAAGATGATCATGTTGGAGGGCTCAGTGAAGATCCGGGAAGGGTGAAGGGAAACAGATTTTGGTGGAGCATTGTGATGCTACGTAAAAGTGGAAGCAAACCATCCCAGCCTGGGCCTGGGGAAGAAATAGGTTTCTAGGACACAGAAGGCACTAGCAGCTGTAGAGAGGGGACCTGTGACTGCTGGTGGAAGACTAAGCCACTGCCAATGGAAGGCAATGGGGGAAGAGGCCTGGACCAAATATCTCAATGTCTTCCTCTCTCTTCCCTTCAATCACCTGCCAGGGCTACCTGCTAGTCAGAACAGACAGAAACCATAGAGTAAAGAGACCCAACTGACATAGTCTGTAGAGGTCAGTGTCCAGGGGTCAGCTCAGGGTGAAAGGTGAAAGAGCAAGTGGACACAGTCCAGCACCCTGGCCCAGCTTCTTCACTAGTAGGAAGTTTTATACCACTTTTAAGTAGATTTTATTACAAATGTTTTTTTTTTTTTTTTTTTTACTGTTTGGTACTTCTATTATTTTTAATGTAAAATTAGGCTGAGTATAAAAAACAGGGTTAGAAATAGCAGTAAAACCCTAAAATAACACCATTTATTGTGGTTCAAAATACACAAGAGAAATGTAAGACCATCACAACCTTCCTTGATGTCTATATGCAGATGTTATAAATTCTTTTTTATTTTCATTCTTATAAATAGTATAAGGCATGTGATCTTTTCATATTGCCCAAGTACAGAAGGTCTTCAGGGAATGACTTAATTTTATTTTTTGTGGTGCTGAGAATTGAAACCAAGGCCTTGCATATGCTAGGCAAGTGCTCTGCCACTGAGCGACATCCCCAGCCCAGATGTGAGGGATTCTTGAGGGACAGAGCCTAACACTGTGATGTCCATGATCGAATCCTCTCTCCACCTCCCTCCTGTTATGCTCCATCCACACATCTTAGGATACACTAGATTGCTAGTCAGATCTGTATATTGCTCTTTAGGGATCCAACTGGATAAATCTCTCTGTCATATGTTTTAAATACAGCTACAAAAGTCCATGTGCCACTTTTTCTTTAAATACTATTTGCTTAGGATTAAAAAAAAAAACAGAACATATAAGGAGAGATAATGATTCCTCAAACCCCTACTCTAGAGATAACCACTATATACATTTGAGCACATTTGCTTTATGTTTCTGTTTATTTATTGGTTTCCTTTCTCCCCACCGTCATGGTCTCTAACCATAACTGAGCACTGAGTGAGGGTTTTGCATCCTTCTCAATACTTTACCATAAGGAGTATCTTTCATATGATCTTCATTTTACAGATAAGCCAGTTGAGGCTGACAACGTCATAATTTCCCCGACGTCACTGTTATGTTTGGGTATGGAATGTCCCTTAGACAAGTTAGTGTGTTGGCAACACAGCAAGGTTCAGATGTGGGTCACTGGGGGAAGGAAAGTGGGGGCACTTAAGGACTATATCCACCCTGGTGACTCCTCCTTTTCTCTCTGCTTCCAGTTGACATGAATTGAGCAACTTTCTCCTGCCATGCCCCACTGCCATGGTTTTTCTACCTTGCAGCAACTGACTATGGACTGAACCTCTAAAACAATGAGCCAAAATAAACTTTTCCTTCTCTAAGTTGTTCTTGTACTTATTTTGGTCACAGTGAAAATAAGGATGAAATATAGTCACATAGCAAGTAAGTAGTGGGACAGGGAGTTGAACCAGAATACTATAGTTTACTATGTGTTGACATGCTGAGTCACAAACAGTGATCAGATGTCAGCTAAAAACGGGAGTAGCAGGTTGAAAAACAAACATGAGGCCATAAAACAGATTCAGGAATGGACTAAAAATCCTAAACCAGGCTGGGCATGATGGCACACGCTTGTAATCCCCACGCTTGGGAGGCGGAGATGGGAGGATCGTGCAGGTTCAAAGCCAGCCTCGCTGGTTTAAGAGACCCTGTTTCTAATAAAAACATAAAATAGGTCTGGGAGTGTAGCCTGAAGGTAGAAGGGTTTCCAGGAACCCCAGTACCACCACCACCAAAAAAAAAAAAAAAAAAAAGAAATCCTAAACCATAAAATTCTTATTTCTTGTATCCTACAAAGTTCATTCTTCATTTGTGAGTCACAAATCCCAAAGAAGGAGCCTGGTCACTTACAAGATGCTCGGTGCTTATAACATTAAGAACAGGTCAAAGGATCAGCAGAAACCTTGCTCTTGTTGATACTGTGCTCAGAAGTAATCTTACAAATGTTTGGTCAATGTCCTATGTAACTGGTGATGCCATTTGTTCTTCCAATTCAGTTTCATTGTTGTTAGGCACCTGCTAGAGGTCAGACACTATTACTGGGGCTAGCAATACATTACTGAGTAAGACAAGTTTTTGCATTAGGTATCTTACACTGCAGTAGACGAGACAAATAATTAAGCTAGTGAGTAAGTTTAAAATATGTCTTTTTAAGTAAGGGGAGAGAGTTGGTGATGTCAGACTGTATATCAGTAATATCCTACTTGGGGCAAGTAACGAATTTTATGAGCTTTGTCTATGGCCTTCTTTGATAAAAACCAACATTATTTCAGCTAAGGGAAACGCAGGAGAGGAAATTACAGGGGGAACCAGCACAATCCTTGATCAATCTATACAAGTTGATTCTAGAGTCCCAGAAAAAGTAGGTAGACTTTAATTAATATCTTTCAATTAACCACCTGTAAAAATAGTTTTGGAATTTTTTTTAAATCTAAGGATTGGTAAATACACTGATGAGATCTGTCATTAATGATCACCCAGTGTAATGACATAGATGAGACTGGAGGACAGTATGTTAAGAAAATAAGTCTGGTACAGAGACCAGTGCTGCTTGATCTCACTCAAGTGGAAGCTAAAACAAAGTTAAAGACTTAGCAGTAGAGAGAAAAATGGAGGTTACCCAAGTCTGGTGGGGTGGGCTGAAATGGGAAGGAAGAGATGTTGGCCAGTGAGCATAAAGTTACAGACAGGAGGAATATTTTTGGTGTTCTGTTGAATAGCTAGGTGAGTGTAGTTAGTAATATTATTTTACATGTCAAAATAGCTAGAAGCAGCATGATACCGCTGGGCTTGTGGTGGCTACATCAGGCTGCAGAAGTTGGCAGCTTTTACAGTAGTTAAAGTAATTTTTGATTGTTGGGAGGACTTGAAGAAGGACAAAATGGAGTAGGTGATAGTACAGTTAGCTTGAAGATGGTGAAAATATGACACTTACAAGGCAGACAGGCATTATTATTAGGTCACCAAGGTCAAATTATGAGAACAGAACATGTAGTCTCAAAGTAAACGTGGACCTAAATACCCAGAAGCTCCTTCATCAGTTAGATTTGTAGCAAAAATTAGTATGAGTGGAGTAAGTAATTCTAGTGGAATCGTGGATGCACAAGCATACCAGAGCTAGCAAAATGGCAAAATTTATAGAGCATTAAATTCATGCTTCAAGAGCGAAATGTCTAATGATGCCCAAAGAAAATATAAAGCTTTCATAGCTACCAGAAGGACGAACACAACAATTAAATTTAGTGGATCTCATACTTGTCTTAAATCAACAATCTCTTATTCATATTAATGTCTTGATTAAATATCACAAGGCAAAATACTCACACATTAAATAAAAGAATGTCGTCTGGTAAACATGACCCAGTCATTTGTAAGAATATATATACCTATTATGCATTTCATTTCAGGTAGCAGGAGGAAAAATGTAGCATAAATTTTCTTTCTTTTGTTTAGGTATTGTCATTTAAACATAAACTTGGAGTACTCCAAATAAAATTCAGGCTTACAAGAAGAAAACACAGAAGTATCAGATGGCAGTCAGAAGATACATGTTTCTGAAAAGTAAAGTCTTAAGAAGGAAAAAGAAAAGGTCATGCTTTATCCATTTTGCTTAGTGAATGAGCTGCAGTTGAAATTGTTTAACAAAGGAGGTTCAATGAATATTGTCACAAATTGTGGTAATTGTTGAAGTGATGTGGCTACTGACAACTAGTAGTATAAAAATTATGTCCAGGATTGTTTCTATAGTTATAATAACATGTCTGGGTGGGATGGATGAATTTCTGTTAAAAGCTGTGCTGGTGTGTTACATGTAACAGACATGGTAAATCATTGGTAAATTGTTTATAGTCTTTGTTTAGTAAACCATGCTTTTAAGTCAACAACAAAAAAGAAGTGAGCATATGAATATGTGATTTTGAGATTAGTCTTAAAATGTAAATAAAATGTGAAACATGTCCTAAAAATAGCTAGAAGAGATGATTTTGGATGTTTTCACCATAAAGAAAGAAGCATATGAGGTGATGGAAGCTTAATACTCTGAGTTGATTGTTACAAAATGCATACATGTATCAAAACAACACATTGCACCTTATAAATATAGGCAATTGTTATTTGTCAACTGAAGTATAACTAAAATTAGATCACCTAAAGTTAAATATGGAGCAGTAGTTCTCAAACTTGAGTGTCACCAGAATTCTTAAGAGAGTTTGTTAAAACCCAGATGATCTGCCCACCCCACAGTTTCCTCATTTACATGGTCTGGGGTGAGGCCCAAGAAGCAAGTTCCCAGGTGATCTGCGGTTGGTCCAGGGATTCCTCATGAGAGCCATTGATACAGGCCCATTCACAGGACTCGAGGCACAGTTCAGAATGATGATGCTGAAGGCTGGAGATGGAGTGCTGAGAAAAGGTTAAAACTCCCTTTTAAAAATGGAGGAGGCTAACTTAACCTGCCTCGTGAGAAAGCTTAAAGTGAGCTAAAGAAGTACTTACCCTGGGTAGGACCTGGCTGTTCCCTGGGAAAATCATTTTTAAAGGGCTGAGAAGCATAGATATGTATGTATTAATTCCTGAGCTCTAATTTATTAGTCTGGCCAGAGCCTTTTTAGCTTGGAAAACTTTGAGAAAGATATAAGCAAAACACCCATGTCAGACATATTTTATATTGGTAAAAATATATCACAGATTCATAAAATTATTATTTATACTATTTGTAATTTTTACATTATATGCAATATATTTCCAAATCCCAAATGTCACTTTGTAAACATTTTAATAGATACTTAATATTTCATCATGTGATTATACATAATTTACTGAGATATTCCTTTTGTGGTGATTTCTGGCATTTTTGTTTCTGTAAATAACGCTATAATGAACACCTAAGCACATAGATCTTTGCCCAGGCTTCTAATTCATCCAGATTACTAGAAGTGAACTTGCCGAGTCAAAAGGAACCTGTCTAATGTGCTGGGAACACATATCCATTTGTTGTTTCTAGTTAAGAGGTATTTAAGTGGATTTAAATGTGACTACTATTGCAGATGGTGTGGTCTTAGTCTTGGCTTTCTTCTTTGCCATTTGAATAATATCCAGCCTTCTTGTTTTCAAAAATAAGATGCAAAAAAAAAAAAAAGATGCATGCCAGTCATCTAGAAGGAAAAACATTTTCACATCAAAGTCTTCAAAAAACATCAATGACAGTAGCTTCAAGGAGGCAGCAGACAGAAAACAGACCGTGTAACTTCCTAGAATCTCTCTCTCTTTGGAGTGTCATCTTGACCGGAGCCACTTCTCCACAAAGTCTCTGGTCTCTGTCTTTCTCCCTGCCCTCAGCTGACCTCTCTCAGACCTGGCTTCCGCCTTCCCAGTCCAGTATTATGCCTCTTTCTTGCGAAAATTCTAAGCTCTTCTATTTGAGTAGATTTGGATCATAGAAAACAACCTACATGATCTCAGTCATTTCAAGAACCTTTATTGAAATTGTGACTAAGGTTCTTTATTTGTTAACACTTGATGCATACTTCATTCTAGGTGGCAGCAATACACTAGTGACTATTTTGCTACCACATATGGCATTTTATTTTAGGGTAGAGAGAAGATAGGGAGAGATGAGTACAACCTGGAAAACAGGTTGGCAGTCCATTTACCACCGAGCTCAGCTGGCTATGTCGGGGTCTCGGGTCCAGGTCAGCTGTTAGTTTGATCTGGGTGTTCAGGCCTGACCTTACGCGGTGCTCACAGGAATGAAGATGAGGACTTTCCCAATGCTCCCCGCACAGCTGCCAATTCAGCATTCAGCCTCATCATTGGTGGTCAGAATGGCCAGAAGGCAAGGCTCCTCGGCAGAAGAAGCTGCAAGTGTTTAGTCTCAGGTGCTGACAATTGTCCTCAGGTTGCGAAGGACTCCAGTTGGTTGTCAAAGGATTATAACTGGTGGCAGGCATTGCAACTGCGTGTTGCCTATCAGGCTTGAACACTGAGCTTAAGCTTGTGCCCGTGCGTGATGCCCCTGGTACCCTGGGTGTGCTGTGCCATGCCTGTGTGTGCTTTGAGAATTATGCTTGCATGTTGCATGTTGCATGTGACCCACACCCAGTGTGCTTTGGGAGTTAAGTCCTTCTTTGGCTTTAATGGAACCCCCTTAATACATATGTGATCCAAATTCTTTTTAACTTTCATTTCCACCCAACATTCTGATTAGCACAACGAGGGCCCAGAAAGGTTAGAGAAAAGAACTCTCTTTGGGAGTTTTGGAGGAGAAGCCCTGAAACATTGCAGGGACGCACTGTATGATGGCTTTAGCCAAAAGCTGCCATTTGGCTTTGCCATTCTTTCCCATCTTTGAAAGCCTGCATAGTCAAGTACTTCCTTTGGTGTCATCTCTGGACTCTCTGAGCTTATGTAAGTCCAGCGATTTTGTGATTAGGTAGAGAACAATTGCATCTATCATCTCTAATCGTCATACACGGTGCACAGTGTGAATAAGCATGGTGAACAAGAGTTAATGTTTCAACACCCTCTTTTAAGTGGAAGTGAGCATTCTTTATGAAATTCAGAGTAAAAAGCACTATGCTTTTATATGTGTAAATGCTATTATTTATTAGAAGTAGGTGTACACTTTCTCATTACAAGAATATGACATTGCCATGATTACTGATTATTGTAATAGCTGTTAACAGTATGCACAGTAAGAATTTCAAAGAGTCTTACGTACAGTGGTAATTTCAAACTATTAAATAGATAAATTGATTAATTGTTAATGGGAATGTGAAAAGAATGCATTATCTAGACAACGTTTGGAAAAAGTACGTCTCTTTCTAGTCAACAGATGCTTATATGTAAAACAAAACAGAATAGTAGAGAGCAGATCTTTATCTTGACTCAAATCTTTGCAGAATCATTTTGAGTACCAATATTCTTAACCGTAAACAAAATAACTTTAAGTAAGTTACTTGATTTTGAGAGGTTTAATCGCACATAGGCTGTAATTCTTTCAGAAAAATAACTTTTTAGGGTTTCTTGAATAAATTAAAAGCAGAAGGCCAACTTTTTTATCTCAAGGTTTTACAAGAAGAAAAACCTATATAATCATGAGCAGCAGCAACTGTAGAAAATCTTGGATCCAGATATAAGAAAAAGATATGAACTATGATAAAAGGAACAAAGTGCTAGAAGAAAATAAAGTAAAAGAATTCTGCCTCTTCCGTTGTCATCATTCTAAAATGAGCAGCTATTTAGGCAGGCACCAGGGGCTGCTGACAGAGCTCGTAAGTTATGGCTTCAATACCTTGATACTGAATTATTAAAATATAGCTAATAAAGAGTTTAATCACAGTTTAATAATGACAATCATAAACATTTATATTTATTGTTGCTATTCCAGAAATATTTTCTCTGATTAGAATATGTGGCTTTGGATGAATACCAAATATTTTTTTACCCAGATACAAAATTTGGTCAAATATAAATTTGGCACATCTCTAATTTACTTTAATTTTTCTGATGCTGTCAAAGCTCATTAGCAAAACTGCTATTGGCTGCTGCAGCTGGAGACTGAGCTCAAACTGCCTTGTTAAAACATTCTGGCTGAATGTGGGATTGCCCACTTTCCCCAAGGCTTCAGTTTACAATGGCAAGGAGCTTCTCTTGGGAGAGGTTTCTCTTCTTGAACTGTTTGAAATCTCCGATACCTAGCTTACTATTTCTAATTTAGATATGATGTTTGCTTACTAGAAGGGAAAAGACTGCAAGTCCTTATTTTCTGCAGAAAATTGACCAATGATATCCCAAACTACAAGGGACCCTCAGAGACATTGTATGGAAATCTCTCATTTCACAGAGGGAGAATCAGGCCAGGAAGGTGAAGGAATGTATCCAAGGTCTAGTAGCTACCTAGGGAACTAGGATCCAGTCTCCTAGCATGCAGCCCTATAGTCAAGCAGAAAGGCAAAGTTGTCAGAAAGGCATGGTAGCACACACCTATAATCCCAGTACTCAGGAGGCTGAGGCAGGGGGGTTGTACGTTTGAGGGCAGCCTCAGCAACTTAGTGAGAACCTGTTTCTAAATAAAAAATAAAATACACTTTGGGGTATAGCTTGGAGTAGAATGCTCCCAGGTTCAATCCCCAGCACCATTCCTTGAAAAAGTTTTCATCTTCTCAACTTAATTTTTTTCCTCTTTCTTATGTTCTTCACCAGAGTTGGGAAAGGCCTTCTTTTTTTCCCTTCCCAAATCTATTTGTTGAGACTTTCAATGGCTTTGGGACAGAGCTTCTTTGATCTTTTCCTAAGTATTTCCTGAGTATTTCAACCTGCTGCCTCTTGGGTTTAATGAGCATCACAGATGACCCATTGATGTTTCCAGCTTAGGGAGCCATTTATTATTACAGTGCTTATTACAACATGCATTTTGGCAAGCATCCCTTCCCCTTAATTTTTAAGCCCATTTGTATTCAAAAGGAAATCTAGTCCATGTGCTTTTGACTCATCTGTGCCCAGGTCACTAGGACATGGCTGGTTGGATCCAACTGGACCCTGGGTTGTGCTCTGGGCCTTCTGACACATCGATGGTCTTCACTTCCACAAGTGTCATCAACCAGACTGTAGGCAGCAAGTATTCCAGCTCTAGCCCCTCTAAGCTGATCTATGACCTGCTTTCATGTCCCCCTTCTTAATTAATTCCATATTTGCTACAGCATCTCATGCAGATCTTAAGAAAGCTCGATCAGGGGACCCGCAAAGGTGTAGATCTCCCATGAAGTATGTCTAGCATTCCTTTCTTCAAAATATTATTTTAGGATTATTTATTTATTTATTTATTTTGGTGGTACTGGGGGTTGAACCCAGAGGCTTTCTACTTCTGGGTTATACTCCCAGACCCATTTTTTAAATATATATTTTATTTGGAAACAGGGTCTCACTAAGTTGCTGAGGGCCTCACTACATAGCTGAGGCTATCCATGAATGGTGATCCTCCAGTCTCAGCCTCCCAAGTACTGGGATTACAAGAGTGTGCCACTACGCCTGGCCTTTTTTTTTTTTTTTTTTTTGGTGGTACTGGGGGTGGAACCCAGGGGCTTTCTACCTCTGGGCTATACTCCCAGACCTTTTTTATATTTTATTTGGAATCAGGGTCTCACTAAGTTGCTGAGAGCCTCACTGAGTAGCTGAGGCTGGCTTCGAACCTGTGTGATCCTCCTGTTTCAGCCTCCCAAGCGCAGGGATTACAAGTGTGTGCCACCACACCTGGCTTATTTTAGGATTATTTAGATCAATATGTATAATTAGAATTTTATATATAAACATTATAACTAAAACTAATGGGCAGCGGTTTCTGAGAGACTCAGACAACAAAGATTTTTTTTCCCCAAGGATAAAGTTTGGGCCAAAGATTAAGTTCAAACTGACCTTAGTTTGGGCCAATGTATAAGATTAAGTTTGAGTCAGCCTTGTGAAGTGAGACAAAGCATACTATGATTATTTAAATGTCTGGCACCCTTGCCCTAAACTCTATGAAAAATAAAACTTTTCCTGTCCTTGGAGTTCCTGCTTGCACGGCTATGCCCTTACTTTTCTGCCAAAAAATAAAGTATAAAAATTATAACAAATCCTAAATAAAACAAAAAAGTTTAAACCTGGTCTCATATAACAGCTCTTCTCTCATTCGACCTCAGCTTTCTCTCACCAACACACAAACCTCGACTCTTGCTAAAACTAGGCCCCTGCACATATTTTTTGCTTCTGTCCTTAGATGAGATTGGCAAGTGTAAGTACATGATCCTTCTTCTAGAAAGGATGTAGAAATAATACTAGAAATAATAATTTTGGTTTTTTGGAGTACTAGGGATGAAACCCAGGGGCATTCTACTTCTGAGTTGATACTCCCAGACCTAATTTTTATTTTTTATTTTAAAACAGGGTCTCACTAAGTTGCAGAGGGCCTCACTAAGTAGCTGAGGCTGGCCACGAACCGTGATCCTCCTGTCTTAGTGTCCCAAATGCTGGGATTACAAGTATGCGCCACCACATTCAGTTCAATAATTTCTAACATTATTGAGCACTTAGTATGTACCAGGAATTAAAAATCTTTACATGTATTTAATTCATAATACTCTGATGAGGTAGGAAGGATTATTATTTCCATTTCATCAACAAGTTAGGTGAGTGTACTACTAGCCTTATTAGTATTTGCATTGTTTTTTGGTGGTACTAGGGATGGAACCCAGGGGCTTTCTACCTCTGGGTATACTTCCAGACCTATTTATAGTTTATTTAGAAACAGGGTCTCACTAAGTTACTGAGAGCCTCACTAAGTAGCTGAGGCTGGCTTCGAACCTGTGCGATCCTCCTGTCTCAGCCTCCCAAGTACGGGGATTACAAGCGAGTGCCACCAGTCCCGGCTTAGTATTTGCATTTTAAAGACTGGAAAACAGAGGCCCACAATCATTGCTAATGAGTATGAAGCCAGAGATGGAAGCCAGTCAGTCTAGCACCAGAGCCGGTGTTTGTGAGTGCTATGAGGTCATCATATGATGTCATAACTCTGTATCTGTGATAAGCAGTATTTCCTCATATTGGATTTGACCTTGGTGAGTAGGCCTATCAACATTATTTTTCTTGGTCAGCTACCTCAGTGACTTATAGGTTAAGATTTGTATCCAGAAGACATATGGCTATTTATAAAAATGCTCACCCAGAATCCTTTGGCCAAGAAAAGAGTTGAAGTTGGATCCATTCTCTTGGCTGGATGTCATCCTGTGTAATCTGATCTAAAAGGATAGCCAAAGACTACCCAGAATTCCAGGTGTGAAGCACTGCTCCTATCAATGGGACTTGCTCAGTGTGGTACTAACATGGCCAAGTGGTCCAAGTACGATCAATGCTATGCACCTAGAAGACACATGCTATGGACCCATTGAGTTGAATTTTGATCTAATTAGAAGAGAGCAGTATAAAGAAGATTGCACATTTATAATAACTTAAGAGAGGGGGCATGCTGTTATAATTAGGATAAACTTTTGTCCTTGCAGCATTTGCTTGTATTTGTTTGTACTTTAAATTTCTTTGTGGGTCAGGGAGGTAGCCATACTTGTCATGAATCGGCTCAGCTGCATTTCTGGCTCTTTTCTCTAAATATTAATCAAATTTGAACATCAGCTGGGTGTAGTGACACAAGGCTGTAATGCCAGTACTTGGGAGGCAGAGACAGGAGGATTGCAGGTCTGTGGCCAGCCTCAGCAGTGCAGCAAGACTCGGCAAGTTCATAAGACCTTGTTTCAAAACAAAAAATAAAAAAGGGTGGAAGTATAGCTCAGAGGTAGAATGCTCCTGGGCTTACCCCACCTCCGAAGCACCACAAAAATACTACTACTACTGCTACTGCTACTGCTACTACTGCTACAATCGCTACTACTGCTGCTCCTGCTGCTGCTGCTGCTGCTACTACTACTACTACTACTACTACTACTAAATAAAAATAT
This sequence comes from Muscardinus avellanarius, assembly GCF_963383645.1. Classification (NCBI taxonomy): domain Eukaryota; kingdom Metazoa; phylum Chordata; class Mammalia; order Rodentia; family Gliridae; genus Muscardinus; species Muscardinus avellanarius. The sequence goes on along the minus strand of NC_137791.1, from coordinate 97,367,016 downwards.
ATAAAAATCCAAACATGTTTGGGGAAAAGGTGCCCAGAATCCCAGGGCATAGCTACCATGTATGAACCATCTAACACCAGTTATAGATTCTTGAAGCAATGACAGGTGCCTGTCCCTGAGTTTGTGTCCTATGTTTGGCCCAAAGTTTTAGCTACACACTTTCTACATTTTGACTTCTAATTTTTAGCCTGGGCCACATCTGTCTGCTGGGGTTTAGAACTGCACAAGGTTTTGCCTGCTGGGCGTTTCTACTTGGAGGTCCTGTGGAGATCTAAAAGTCAATGTCTAACTGTCCTTTCTTCTTCCTGTCTCAGGAAAAGACTGTGTTTCTTCTTTTCTCTCTCCTCTTTCATACCTAATCTAATAAGCCTTATCAATTCTATGAATTTAAAAGTCTATGTCTGTGAGAAATGACCTTGGATCAGCAGCGTAGCAAGACTCGGCAAGTTAGTGAGAGTTTGTTTCAAAACAAAAAATAAAAAAGGCTAGAAGTATAGCTCAGAGGTAGAATGCTCCTGGGCTTAATCCAAGAACCTGAAAGATCTTTCCATCTTCTAAGGTCTTCTAAAATTTCTTTTTTCAATGTTTTGTAATTTTCTTTGTAGAAGTCTTTTACCTCCTTGGTTAGTTTATTCCTAAGTATTTTATGTTTTTGTGTGGGTTATCCTGAGTGGAAGTGTTTTCTGGATTCCTTTTTCAATGGTTTCTGGATTTATGGTTTGCATACTGGAAAGCTTCTGATTTTTTAAGATTGATTTTGTATCCAGACACTTTGCTGAATTTGTTGATCAGTTCTATAAGCCTTTTGGTTGAGTTTGTTGGCTCTTCTAAGTATAGTATTATGTTATCTGCAAATAGCAATAGTTGTAGTTCTTCTTTTCCTATTTGTACTCCCTTGATTTCCTTTTCTTGCCTTATTGCTCTGTCTAGAGTGTCAAGTACTATATTGAAAATAAGTGATGATAATGGACATCCTTGTCTTGTTCCTGTTTTTAGGGGGAATTCTCACAGTTTTTCCCCATTCAATAGGATGCTGACTGTAGGCCTATTGTATATTGCCTTTGTGATGTTGAGGTATGTTCCTTCTATTCCTATTCTCTGCAGTGTAATCTATAGATGAGCACATAAGGCAACCTAACTGAGGAGGATACGAGGGGGAAGAGGGAAATTCTCTAATGTACATGGTGTACATTCACAAACATGTCAAAATCAATCACTAAGCCAAACATAAGAAGGAGGGAGATGGAGGGAATGGGGAGGGGATTGGGGAAGGGCTAAATGAGTGATGTGTGCATGTATGCCTCTACCATCTTGTACTCCACGAAGATGTATGGCTATAAATCACCAATAAAAATTAAAAAACATGTCTTAAGTCAACACCTCTGGTTAACTACTCTTCACAGCTTCTTCACCAGTACTTCTACCATGGAGCCACAAACTCCTCCCTCCTGCATCATCACCACATGCCTGCTTCCAGTCCTTTCTTAGCCTTACGGATGTGCGATTCTTTCAACAGTTCTCCAAAGTCCTTAGGATAAAAGCTGACCTCCCCTCCTTACTGATCTTTCTCTCTATCCTGTGAGTCTTTTGAGAGAAGGAATAGTAGTTCAATTCTTATTAAATATTTATTAAATATGAATGTGTTTTCGCTGTACCCATACTGGTTCTGGGTGGTGGCAAACCAGATAAATCTTTCTCTACCAGAGGTGGTGGAAGAGAAGTGGGGTGGGAGAGCTATTAGGGACGAGGACCTCTGCCTCTCCTGACCCAAGTCTTCATAGTGGAGAAGAAGATTGAGTCTTGCTATGGTTCCATGATGCACCACTGGATGCTGCAGAAGGCCACGCTCGTCATGCCCTAACAGTTGCCTTATAAACCTCACTGTTCTCATTCTACAGATTTGAAAGCTGAGGTTCAGTAAATAATGTCTAAGCTCACACATTTGAATAAGGGACCAAACCATCATTCAGCTCTATTCTGTCTAAAGCTGGGTCTCCATCAACCATACAAAATTCAATCTAGATATAAAGTCCAGTAACCTTGTAAATGAACTACATCTGATCCAGGCATCTGGCCCACTTTCCTTCAACATCCATTGCCAAAACATCCCTTCAATCTTCCATTCCACCATCAAAGCTCTTCAGTCACAGACTCCAGGCTCCAGCAGAGCTTGGAGCTGCCAATCAGACCTAGACATAAGGAGTATTTTGCATAAATTTTCTACCCAATAATGTGCACTTTGTTTTCCTGGACTAAATAAAGAATTTTAAGTAAAATTCTTATCTATATCTCCTTAGTGAAAACATGAATTTTCCACTTTCCCAAGTATTGATACTTTGGAAGATCCAGAGAAGCTCATAAAAATAACTATTGTGCACAGGGGAAAGCAGATTTTCTGCATCAAAATTTGAAGCTTTCAAGCTGGGCCTGGTGGCACACACTTGTAATCCCAGCATTTGGGGGGCTGAGACAGGAGGATCACAGTTCAAGGACAGCCTCAGCTACTTAGTGAGGCCCTTTGCAACTCAGTGAGATCCTATTTCAAATTAAAGAATAAAAAATAGAGCTGTGGGTATAGCTCAGAGGTAGAATGCCCTTGGGTTCAATCTCCAGTACTGAAAAAAAAAAAAAAAAAAAAAGAAAAAGAAATAAGGAAGCTTTCAGACTTCAGGACCCAGTTGCTCAGGTAAATGAAGAAACTTGATCATTGTAAAATTTAACATCATTTCTTAAAAAGCAAAAATAAAAGAATGGGGGAAATAGTAACATAGGACCAGAAGTTTAAGGAAATCTACTATAAAATGGGAGTGACATCGACTTAAATTCATTCTGAAATTCAGTCACATTCCTGAGCACTTAGTGTGGACCTAGCATTGGATATAGAAATAAAGAAGATATAGTTCCTGCTGGTGACCTTACAGTCCAGCCAGGAAGAGAGATCTGAAACCTCCAAAGTCATAATTTATTATGATAAACGTGCTAACATGAATCGGGCAGGAGAGAAATCAATAAAGTTTTGGGGAAGTTAGGAATCCCTAGGACATCTAAGTTGGGTTTTGAAGGAGAAATAGGAGTTCATCAGACTGAAAGGTGGAGAAAAGTGGCATGTAGAGAAGATAATACTTGCAAAGTCTTAGAAGCAAAAATGAACAAGAAAATAAATGAGCAAGGCCCTCGGGGTGTTTGGGGGTCTGGTGAGGCTGCTTGAGGATCATCTGAAGGCTCACACAGGGTGTGAACACATCTGTGCAGAATCAGTGTCTCCTTCCATCTTGCAACCGCAAAGATGTGTGGGCCTCATCACCAGCAACACTCTCCCTCTTGCATTCTTGATATATTTCCTAAAGAATGAGTCAAGTCTAACAATGCTGCATGGGTATGAAGAGATATTAAGGAAAGAATAACACAAGAGAGAAAGGGTCTTGCAAATGTCACGGCACTGTCCATTTTTATTTGATATATGAAATAACGTAAATTAACTGCTCTCATAAATTTAAAGAGAAGCCCAACTCCAGGATTCATTCCCAAGGGCTATTTGACTTGGTGAATAAAGTATCGTCATCTGCTCTGGTGCCTTTTCATAAATGTGTTTTTAGGTCCTTTGGGGACAGATCTGGTCGTCTGAGTCCTTGATGAGTTGGAATCTGCAATAGGACTTCAAAGCCAGCCTGTGGCTTTGCCTCGGATGTCTGGGAGCCCCTGGAAAAAGTTGGCATCAGCCTGCTGCATGTCTTCTTGCTAACAACCCAATTCTCTTGTGCTAGGCTCTTTGTGAGCCCCGAAGTAATATGCAGATGATGGTGAGTGCTGCTAAACTTGGCCAGCTTTTCCTGAGGTTAAAAAGCTGCTAATTTCAACACTGGCTGCTTCTTTGAGGAGGTGGGCTCTTTGTGTGATGATAAACTCCCTGGGCTGGACTTTCGAACACTGGAGTCTTTTCCATTTTGCAGCTATGAGCTAGTTACCTGGGTAAATGGGAGCCTGTCATTACTGTCTTTGTTGGGATGTATCTGTGTTTGTGGCAGAGGCTGGGAGTTGCTGCTCTTTACTGTACTAAAACTTTATTTCCAAGTTTCCTTTAGTCCAAAGTGGCCAGTGAGATATACGCAAAAGTCATAGGGTGGGGTCTTCTTTGGGAGAATTTTTCCTTCTTTTCCAGTCTTCCTATTTCTTGTCTGGAACCATAACCTGATGGTTGATGCTCTAGCAGTCATTTTGAATGATGAAGCAAATTTGTTGATGGAAACCAGGCACTAGGGGTAGAGGATAAGACAGAAAGGGCCCGTATCCCTGAAAACCTGCATGTTACTCATGGACTGCCTGATTCTGTATTTCATATTATGTAAGAAAAGTAACCCTCCTCCCAAATCTCATATAGGCCTCTAATATTTGGGTTGTCTATTATATGCAGCTGAGAGCAATTCTTAATGAAATCAGTTTATTCCCTTCTTCCATAGATGAGCTTTCCCCAAACAACAGGAAACATAGAGGCCAGCAACTCAAGAGAAAACAGATGACAACGATGACCAGACCAGGTTGAGGAGTAAGCCTGGCTGGGGCCGCATGCTGTCTTCACCAATAGCAAGCCTGCAAGGAGAGTAAATTCTTTCACTGTCCCGTGCCTCACTTTTCTCTGGTTTACAACAGGAATGATAATAGCGCTCACCTTCTACCTGCGAATATCAAGGTAAAGTGTCTTATGTAAAATGCCTCAGCTATGCCCACCATCTAATAATCATTCAGCAAGTATTATTATTGTCTTATTAAAATTCCAGCTCTGGGAACCAAGAGACACCAACAGAGAAGTCCCAGGGAAGGACTGGGTTGGCTCTAGCTTGGGTGAAGACCCAGGTGGCCAGAATGACATGCCTCCCCTGGGCCACACCTTGGAGATGGAAGAGCATTGACTGTTACCAGAAATCAGCAAGGAGGAGAGGTCTGGGCAAGCCAGACAAATGCCCCCTGCCAGGCCCATTATTTGCCCATTGAGAATCCTAAAATATATGTTTTCTAAGTTCTCATAATGAACTTTCCATAGCGATGACTTAAGGGCTTGCTAAGGACCCCCATCAGTCTTTGGGGCCTTTGTTCCTTCCTATCAGACTGACACTAAAGATAGATGTCATTCTCCCTCGGTGCTGAGGCAGCTCCTGGAAGACTCTGCAAAGCTATGATACACACACACACACACACACACACACACACACACACACACACTACCAGGTGGTAGAAAAAGTATGCATATGCAGAGACCAGGAGAAACCTTTACTACTGACAGTTGCTTTCAGAGGAAAAAGCTGCTGACAAAGGGTCTATTGAAGAAATATAAAACAGTCCAGAAACTAAACAGCTGCCTGGCACAGACTACTACTCAGAGTGCCATGTGGGGTGTGTGTGTGTGTGTGTGTGTGTGTGTGTGTGCAGGTTCACTTGTGAGCTGTGTGATTCATCATAGCTTTCTGTTCTCTGTATCCTGATGATTTGACATCTGGAGACTGGCTGGCCCTGGATCACTGCGACTTCCCAGGTTGAAATGATTCCTGAGGTAGAAAACTCCTCTGTACTATCACTTTCAAATGCACAACAAATCCTAACTCCACATGATGTATCACCACCTATTTGCTCTCACCAGGGCCAGGACCAAACAGCCAAGAAGAGCCTTGGTGCCCCAGAGCTCACCAACATTCACCAGACCAGCCCCTCTGAAACCTCCTTACCTCACTCCCTTCTTCCTGCAAAAAACACAGAACAGGCTCTTGTTCCCCCTTCCCCTCCCTTCCTCTACCTCTTGACCCTAGGGCTTGCCGATGCGGCCCTCCTGGTGCACTGCATCTCCTGCTTCTAGGGTCTGAGAGTTGAGGAACTTCTTCCCTCTTGCCAGTCATTTCCAGGTCTGCGTTTCTTACCATTCCCAATAGAAATGAGTGCTGGGTTCCCTGTCAGTGTACATGTGCGTATTTGTGCATACATAGGCACATGCATACATGTTTGTGTGCATGCATATGTGAGTACATCCATACATCACATGCATGCACAAGTCTGCAATGTGTAGGAAACACAGCCTTGGGCTCACTTTTCTTGAGCTTCAGTTTCCCATAGACACGCACAACAGATGATAGGCTTCCCCGATGCTCACTCACAGCCCCGTCTGCCAAGGGCTTATCAGCCCTTATTCAAGGGTCTGGGTATGATTTCTGCAAGGATTCTTTCTACTGAATCATAATGTTGGTGTCTTGTTTTCATTTTATCAGAATAACTGTCTTGGGAACCTATTTTGTGTCTAAAGAGATGATATGAGAAATATTCAGTAAGCCAATTTTGTTCTTATATTTTAACAACAAAACTTCCCAGAGAGTTTCCAACTGTCCTTGGTGATCTTAACATCTTAAAGTAGAAGGCTATGGTGCCTGTGTGATGGTGTGGAAAGAGGTGAGGCCACCGTCGAGGCCACCTTGTAGACCTCTGGGGTTGGCAAAGTGATGAGATTCCTGAGAAGAGAGTCCCAATCCCCAACCTGAGCCTAAAGGCACTGGGGCTGTTTTGTTCTAAGCAGACAAGTAAAAAAGAGGATCTTTAGAAACGAGAAAGCTGGGTATGGTGGTGCACACTTAATCCTAGCATTTGGGAGGCTGGGACAGGAGATCTGGGTTCGAGCCAGCCTCAGCTACTTAGGTCTTTTGCAACCCAGTGAGACCCTGTTTCAAAATAAGGAGTAAAAAAAAAATAGGGCTGGGGGTATAGCTCAGAGGTAGAAAGGTAAAATATCCCTGGGTTCCATCCCTAGTACTGCAAAAAAAAAAAAAAAAAAAAAAAAAAAAAAAAAAAAAAAAAAAGAAAGAAAATGAGAAGACAGTCCTTCCCCTGTGGAGATGAGAAACAGCAACTGAATTATTTATGTTTCTGTTGCCAGGCTCTGTCCTCCTCTCTCATCAACCTCCCGGGTGCATAGGCACAGGGGATTTATGGATTTCTGCCTCTCATGCTGGCCGAGAAAAGTTCCCAGAGACAAGTGTTCCAGAGGAATAGTATGGCTTCTAGAAATAAGGTTGATTTCCAGGTTTCTGGGAGGCCTGAATGCAGTTCTGTGGCTAAGTCTCTGGTATCTGCTGTCTTGTCAGCTGCATGACTGATGAGGGCAAAGGTCAGATCCCACAAGCAGACACACTGAAAGAATAAGGAGGCTCTCAATTTCTTCTCCAAGACCTTGGATAGGGTTCCAGATCTGAAGACCTAGGGAGGTGGCCAACTCAAGCCTGGGTACTTGGAGCCCATGGTGGCCCCCCAGGGAGCATTTTTCCCCAGCTCCAACCTATCTCCCGTGAGAAGACTGAGGGAAAAGAATGGAAACCACAGCCCACTGGGTATTCCTTCTGCTTGCAACTCCTCGTGTATGATTTCACCCAAATTCCTCACAACAGGTGAAACACAAATTGTCATTTTTCCAGATGTGGAAGTCCATTTCAGAGAAGCTAAGATTTTGCTTGAGGTCACACAGCTGGTAAGGACATAGCCAGGTTGAAAGCCACCTCTGACTGCAGAGCCTGTGCCAGCCACACTGTGCTAGTGAATCTCCTTGCAGTACTGTTGTACTGCAAGTGAGTTCCTGGTCCATATCTCTGGCTCCACCTCAGGCCCACAGCATCAGAGCCTCTGAGAAGCAGACCTGTGATCAGACCTTTACCAAGGACTCCAAGAGATACGGCACACACTTTGCCATCGCGTGCCTTGTCCTTTCTTTCAAAGCGCAGGCTTTGGAACCAGACAGATTGGAAGACCACTTTTTGGTTAGGCAAGCATGGTTAGGGAGGTGTCTTTGGGTCTTTACGTCCTGACTGGTAAAAGAAGAATAATATGTCCAGGATTGCTGCTGGGATTGGAGATTAAACGAGTTAGTGTACATGAATCAGCATTTGACAAAGAGAAGATGCATAGTAAACAGTGGCTATTATTATAATAACTTTCATTTCTTTTTTATGTCTGTCTTTTGGACATACCAATGTTAAGTCCAGCCATCAGAAGGAGGAAAAACATAGCCGGGCGTGGTGGCACACGCTTGTAATCCCAGTGCTTGGGAGGCAGAGACAGGAGGATCGCGCAGGTTCAAAGCCAGCCGCACTGGTTTAAGAGACCCTGTTTCCAAATATAAAAAAGTATAAGATAGGTCTGGGAGTGTAGCCTGGAGGTAGAAGGGCTTCCAGGAACCCCAGTACCACCAAAATAAATAAATAAATAAATTAAATTTAAAAAAGGAGGAGGAAAAACAAGAGTATTTTTGGAACCTGTAAGTGATACAAATTCTGAGCCCCAGTTCCCTCCTTTGCTAAATGGAGATGAACATAGGGCTATCTCAGAGGACTGCTGTGGTTTAAATGGATTCATGTAAGTAAAGCACCTTAGAACAGAAGGTGGAGCACAAGTGCTCAACTGGCATTAGCTATGATGAGAACAACACTTCATCTCAGCCTGTTTGAACACTTTTTTGCAGCTCTAATGTGATTGGACTGGAAGTGGTAGGAATCAGTAAGACTCTTGGACAAGTAGCGTGTTCAGCAGGAGGGATTTCCCCGCTCTACCCAGTGGTTGAGCGATTCTTTTCTCTCTGCCCAGAACTCCATCATGTTACTGCACCACCATCTATACACACAACACTTCTTTATATCCCTGGGCAAATTAGTCTTCCACAGATGTCTGTTAATAAAGGGATACTTAATCTCTAACTGTAATTCACACATGCCACCTGTGGTGGGCAGAATAACGGCCTCCCCAAGGTATCCACATCCTAATCCCTGGGGTCTGTGAACATGCTAGATTTTAAGATGAAGATGGGGTTAAGGTTGCAGATAGAATTAAGGCTGCTAATCAGATTACTCGGGGTTATCTAGGTGGGCACATTGTAATCACCAGTGTCTTTAAATACAGAAAGAGGGAGTCAGAAGAGCAAACTGTAGTAATGCAGTCTGAGAAGGTCTCAGCCTGGTGGAGCTGGTGTCGAAGATAGAGGAAAGGGGCCAAGAGCCAAGGAATGTGGGGAGCCTCTGGAAGTGGGAAAGGCAAGGGAATAGGATCTTCCCTCGAGTTTCTGAGGCATGCAACCTTGCCTGCACCTCAATTTGAATCCAGTCAAACCCATTCTGGAATCCTGGACCCCAGAACTATAAAATAATACATTTTTATTATTTCAAGCCACTATGTTGTGGTGTTTTGTTACAGCCGCCATGGGATTTAGCCTCACTGCCCCATTCTCTTCTTATCAACAGTGCTGTTATGGTTTGTATATAAAATGTCCCCTGGAAGAGGAAAAATGTTCAGAGGTGAAATAATTGAATCACAGGGGTTCTAATCCCAACAGTGGGTAAATCCAGTGATGGATTAATAATTTGAGTGGATTTGGGGGGTAGGAACATAGGCAAATAGGATGTGGCTGGAGGAGGTAGGTCTTGGCCTGTAGCCTTGGGGAGTATACATGTCCCTTGTCCCTCACCTTGTCCTTTTTATTTGCTTCCAGCCTCCATAATGTAAAAGCAGTGTCCCTTGTGCAGACCTGCCGCCACCACCACTGCCATTTATGCTTTGGAGCTGGCCGTATGGACTGGAACTTCTAAAGCCATGAACCCTATAAAGCTTTCCTTGTATGTATGTCATTGTCAACAGGATTTACATTATGATGTGAGACTATAATGCACCAGTAAAAGCAAAATAAATAAATAAATAGTAAACCTTCACTCCACTAAGATCTGTGTCAGGTATTTAGATGACAGTGGTGAGAATGAAACACATACTCTAGCCAGGGTGCTAAGGCCTTGGAAGAAGTCCCCACTCTATCTACAATTGTGATCTGAGGATGACCTCAGTTACATGCTTAGGAGTCCGCAACTCACGATCTCGGCTATTTCTCGGCAGCTCTGCCTCCATCTGTGGGAGGAAACGCAGCTCATGTGCGGCCTTTGAGCTCAGCCTCTGGTAAGCCAAGAAGTAGAGGGACCCCAGCAGTCCCTCCTTGCAGGCCCATCTGTCTGCATTCTGTTGGACATTCTGTTGGACTCAAAGGGGAGGTGGCCTCCCCTTTATGCCTGTGCAAGGGAGACCAAATGTGACTCTGTCAGCAAGAGGGAGATCAAAGAGCCTTCACTCCCAGCCCCTGCAGAGCAGAGCTGCTCTGGAGACTCCATTGAGCACCCCTCTCTCTCTCTGTGTATCTGTGCTGACTGCCTCCTTCTGACTGTGCACCTTGGCCCCTCAGACTTTGAGAGAGACCTTGACGATTTCCACACTTTCCAAAATTGCTAAAAGAGTCCTGAGGTTCCCAACACACAAAAGTAATGACCCCTTGAGCAAATAGGAATGCTAATCATCTTGATCTGATCACTACACATCATTAACTGTATTAGAATGTCACATTGTGCTTCATAAACGTGTGTATATAATATGTCTATTAAAAATAAAAGTTGTAGGCATATCCAAACCGTTTTTGAAAAATGTAGGACATGGCAAACGTTTACATTTAATGTGCCAGTGCACTGGGGCTCATGAAAAGGCAATAGCAACATAATGATGCTATCCACAAGAAATTAATAATTTATAAAATTATTAATTTATACTGCATTAGAGGCACTACAGACTTCTGCTGAGGTCTATTCAACTTCAACTAATACACGGAACTTTATCTCTGAATCCTGCCACTTCACCTTCATGACTCTTGGGAAGTCTGTGATTTGGAAACAGAGTTAAGAGTGCAAATATGAAGCTCACGGTGGATAGAAGGCTTCACCAAGTGGACCTCCTGCCCTGAACCCTCTCCACATCAGTCCCACCATCACTTTTCTTCAGGGATTGAAGTGGTACCTAGCATTCCTGTCTCCACCGGAAAGAACAGTGAGTGACTCAGTGAGAACCTTTGATGATGAGCTGGCAGAGGCTTTGAGAAAGCACACCACTCCCAGGAAAGGACCGGGGGCCTGAGGTGGGCTGATGGCCTGTGTGGATGCCAACCCCAGGCCTGGGATCTCTCCAGCTGGTCATTCATTTCAGGACACATTTCATGCAAAGAATCTAATCCTGCAAAATCAAACTCCAAGGCAAAATAAGTGTAAGCACAGCTGTAGCACCTGCAGAAAGGCTGATTGCTGGAGGGCAACTCTAATGCCACAGGACTGAGGTCTACCCTCTCTCTGTATGTTCCATTGTTTGGGGAAAATCCGTACTTGGGGAGGTACATGGTATCCATTAGCTTGACTGACCCTGAGGTGGTTCTGACCAACACAGAGCTATGATCTACCTGTGAGGCTGACATAAATGTATAGAAGTCGCTGGTGTTTTCCTAAGCAGACTAACATGAAATTGAGAAGTGTCTCTTTTCCCCTGTACCACCATTAAGCTGACTCTCACTGAATATTTTTTTATTAGCATGGGCAAACTGCTTTCAGCATTAAGAATCAGCTCAGAAAATAATCTCAGCATTGGTGGTACTCTCTGGTTTGAAATGTTTATGGTTATCTTTTCCAATTGCATGAACTACAGGAAACCATTTTTACACTACAGGGTTGTTGCTGCACAGAACTGAGCAGTGACTTAGTTATTTGTAATGGAGAAGAGGTTTACACATGAAGAAAATCCAGTGCCAAGTGTAATGAGCCAATGGTTTTGGTCTGAAACGAATACTCTTCCCTTTACCCCTCCCTTCCTCCCCGCCTCCCTTCCCTCCCCCCTTTCTTTATTTCCTCCTTCCATTCTTCTCCTTCAGTGCTAAGGCTCAGGTCCGGGTTGTGGTCCAAGCCTGCTTAAAGTAGTTTGCTAGAGAAGCCCACAAAGCATGCAGTATGGAAATGCGCAGAAGCACTTTGTCATCGAGGGAGCTTGAGACATATAGGGTTCTGATGCCACCTCCATTCTTAGTTAATTGATCTAGGAGGTAGCCTGGGCACCACAGCTTATAAAACTCCATAGGTGTGCTAATGTGAGGTCGAGGTTGAGAGCTACTGATTGAGGTAAAGTCAACACCAATTTGGTCAGTTGTTTTGATTTGTTTCTTCCTTGACAGAATTGAATAAACAAAATGATCATCCTGGGGACTGGGGATAGATATGGCCTGAAAGTGATATTTGACTGTTAGTGAATTAGTTTATTTATTTATTTATTTTTTTAAATTTTTTATTGGTGCACTGTATTCATACATCATAGTGGGATACAAACTTTTGTAGACATACATGCACACATCGCCCAGTCAGCCCCCACCTGATCCCCACCCCATTCTCTCCCCATCCCTCCCTCCCATGCTTGGCTTAGTGGTTGACATCTAGTATTATAGGAATTTATCCAAAATTAAAAATGATAATCTCACATAACAGTTTCATTTGTCTGATACCAAGCTTTTGATGACTTAAAGATAACATTTCAATATTTCTTTTTACTTTCTTTCTTACCAGAGAATATTTTTTTTCTATTTTTTTAGGTGAAAATATCATATATTTATATATTTATTTTTCAGAAAAAAACTCTATCCTAATATGGAATATGGACTCTAGATACCCAAAACGATCTTGAAAAAGAACAAAGCTAGAAGATATATATTTTCTGATTTCAAACCATATAAAGCTACAATAATTGAAACAGTGTAGTACTATTCTAAAGGCAGATATATAAACCATTGGAGTTAAATAAAAGCCTAGAGCTAAATTCTTCCCTATACTGTCAAGTTATTTTTGACAAGGTTTCCACAAACATTTGGTGGTAGAAATAATAATATTTTAACTAAATATTGTTGAAACATAATAATTACATGGAAAAGAATAAAGTTGGACCCTTACCTAATCCCATATACAGATACTAACTCAAAATAGATAGAAGACCTAAATATAAATCTTAAGACTATAAACTTTTAGGAGAAAATCTGGGTCATAAAACCTCACAACACTGAAATTGGCAGTGATTTCTTGGATATGATTTCAATGGCACAGGCAACAGAAGAGTATACAAACTCCCTAAAAAATAAAAAAAAATATTGTATATCCAAAGACAATGTAAACAGAGTTAACAGTTACTAATAGAATGGGATAAAATATTTCCAAATGCTATATCTGAAGGTATATTAATATTCCAACTAGAAATCCTAAAAATTAACAACAATAAAGGCAAACAATACCATTTAGAGATAGGTAAAAGACTAACATAAGTAATGAATCTCCACAGATAACCAATCTTAGTTGACTGTTGGATGGAAACTCTTGTTTCTCTGGTTCTAGTGTGTGTTACCTATTTCTTCTTTGTAGTTAATCTCTTTGAGTATTTTCTCTAGTGCTGGTTTTGAAGACAAAAATTCCTTCAGTTTCTGTTTGTCATGGAAGCTTCTTATTTCTCCATCTAATTTGATAGAAAGTTATGCTGGGTAGGAAATTTTTGGCTGGAAGTTGTTTTCTTTCAGAGTTTGGAATATGTTACTCCAAGCCCTTCTGGCTCTCATGACTTGGTTTGGGAAGTCTGGAGTGATTCTAATTGGCTTGCCTCTGAATGTCACTTGGCCCTTTGTTTTTGTTGCCTTTAAGATTCTCTGCTTGGCTTCCACAATTGGTCATTTTGACAATTATGTGGCGTGGGGATCCTCTTCTCTGATCCTGTCTAAAGGGAGTTCTATAAGTTTCCTGGACCTGTGTATCAACCTCTTGCTCTATGTTTGGAAAATTTTCTGCTATTACTTCCTTGAAGAGATTGTTGATCCCTTTGGTTTCACTTTCTTTTCCCTCCTCTATTCCAATTATTCTTAGGTTAGCTCTCTTAAAATGGGCCCATATTTCTTCAATATCAGATTCCTGCTGTCGGATATTTTTTCCTAAATTAGAAACTATGCGTTCATTTTTGGAATGATCATCTTCTAAGAGCGAGATTCTGTTCTCCACGTGGTCTAATTGGTTGTTTGTGCTTTGAATTGAGGCCTTTACTTCATTAATTGCATCCTTTATCTCTTTTTGGCTCTCTCTGAGTTCTTTCCGAAGCACCTCTATTATTTCTACAGTTATTTTCCTGATTTGATCTTCTAGAAATCTCTGATTTTCTGTTTTATCGGGTTCTGATGTTGTGGGGTTGTGGGCGGCATTCATTGCTCCAGTATTATTCCTCTTTCCCATGATTTCGGAAGTTTGTGCCTTCTCTGGGTTCTTCCCTTGGGTCACTATGACTTCACTTAAGGTGCTCTGGATCTCGGGTCAGTAGTATCTCAGACCCCACTACTCCTTTACTGGGTTGTATCACAGAGTCTCCGACCCAGAGAGTCGATAGAGGCTGCTTTAGACTGTGGGGGGTGCCAGGTTGCACGTTCTCCTATGGTGTGATATCTCTGCCACCGCCACTCCCCCACTGGGTCAAGTCCCAGGGAGTACAGTACTGGGATTTCTCCTCTGTGGCCCGCAATTTGACTCACTGTTCTTGAGTACGCAGATGTAGCTGTACTGGACTTGGTGAATTCTCTGCTGCTGCCGCCGGTGGCAATATGGCGCCGCTGCCACGCCCTGGGCCGTGAGGCTGGCGTATTTCTTCTTGGTTTTGATTTCCACTCTGAATCCCTGCGGCGTGTGCTGAGCTCAGCCACTGGGAGCTTTAGATTTTACCTGCGGCGAGAAATCCCTCCTGGCTGTTCCGCAGTGGCTCACCTCAGCTTTCTGTAGCCGTCCGGTGAATTTGCTGCTGCCGCTGGCAGTATGGCGCTGCTGCCGCGTTCTCGGGCGTGAGGCTGATTATCTCCTCTGTGGCTCTGAGCTCTGTTCTCAGTCCGCTTTCTCTCTGGAGCCTGGTGATTTTTTTGTTTCTCTGGTGATGGTGTTTTCTGGCTATGAAAGGCGCTGATTTTGTGGTAATGGAGATTGGTTGTTAGCGGGGCTCTTAAGCCCCACTTTTCTCGGTCGCCATCTTCCCAGAAGTGGTGAATTAGTTTATTATGGCAGGATTTTAAAATGTTCAAATGAGGCAGAGAAGCCAACAGAAACCCTATTGGTTTGAAATAACAGTTTCAATCATATTCTTTTGCGTTCCAGCCTTTGGTGTGCTTCAGACTTGCTAAGATAACACAGACAGGGCTTTGGCACAGGCTGAGGAAGTTTCTGCACTGTGAAGTTTGCCTACACAGCACAAATTCAGTCGCAGTTTTAACACCACCACTGGCCCACTTGGCCACTGTGGAGTCTGAAGTCAATTCCTTGGAGCCCATCCAGCGAGCTGTTTTTGGCACCATTCCTGGATCATCAGCAGGAGCTATCCTTGACATCTGGAACACCCATCTGAGATGTGAGCAAATAGTTTTAAAACGAAGTTAGGTCTCCTGACCAATTAAAGATGTGTGTTTGGCAGGAACCCTGTGCAATTCATTAGCTGTCCATACAGTTTCCAGCAGGTATGCATTACTGGTGAATCTCGGTTACTGATTGTTTAGTGATCAGCCTGGAAGCTGGAAGGGAATGAGGCCCGAGTGCCAGCTGGGGATGGTTTAATAACAATGGAAGTACAGGGGATCAGCCACCTGTGAGCAATTCCAAGCAGTGCCTCTGGATGAAACAGAACCTAGGCCTGGTACTCTACCCTTTGTTCCTACCAGGAATGGTACAGGTGGTGCCCTCTTTAGAATTGTTCTGAGGTGCCATTGGTTGTGAGAATACCAGGGAGCTTTGCCTACCATTGAGAGGCTTCAGGACATTGCAGGTGCATATTGATGTACTTTTACCTTGAGAAGATTGACACTATTGATGGCACTATTGACATGTGAGGCTGGATAATTCTGTGTGATAAGGGGTTATCCTGTGATTTGTAGGATGCTCAGCAGTGCTCCGGCCTCTACCTACCAGATGCCTGTGGTCGTTCCCACTGGTCATGAAAACCAAACACTTTCTCTTGTCTTTAGGGTGGGAATGGAGATTGGCGGCTAAAATCACCCCAGTTGAGAACCAGTGAGAGGGTCTCTCAATTTCCTAGTATAAGAAAAATGAGGTTTTCTACACAAAGATGGAACGATGATGCTAAGTCACTTGCTAAATATAATTCATGGCAAATGAATGTGCCTCTTCTTTATTTGACATATACAATAGCTTTGATTTCTAATCGTCCTTATATTTTGGGGCTGTTCAACACAATACTATTTATACAGTAAATACCCGGTAGTATTTGTTGAATGACTGAAAATATTGCTCCTTCCCCACTTCTGTCTATGTGGTCTGGTGGCCTCTTGGGAGTTCAATGTGTGGCCTGGCCTAAGCCAATCACACCATCCCACTTCTCTGGACAAAGTGACAGGTTCCTGCCATACTCACAACCTACAGAAGCTTTATGAAAGTCAATCACAGGTCTTGTTGGACATGGTGCAGAGCTGAGAGATGAAAGAAGGAACTCATATCCTGTTTTGTACATAGCCAGTAGCATTTCCTTCCTTCCTTCCTTCCTTCCTTCCTTCCTTCCTTCCTTCCTTCCTTCCTTCCTTCTTCATGGTACTGGGATTAAACCCAGTGGCACTCTACCTTGAATCTACACCTCCAACACTTTTTATTTTAAAGCAAGTTCTTGCTATGTTCCTTAGAGTCTCACTACTTGCTGTGGTTGTCCTCAAATCTGCAATCCTCCTGTCTCAGCCAACCAATTACTGAGATTACAGGCGTATACCACCATGCCTGGCTCATAGTGATATTTCTAGCCATATTTATCTCTACATTTGTCAGTTGCTTGAGCCAATACATTCCTGTAGTTTTATCTATTTGCATCACTAGTTCTTTTGTTTAAGCCAGTTTGAATTGACTTTCTATCAACTGAGATCAAAGCAGTCTAAAATTTTTTAGACATACCTCTATGTGAATTCTGGTTCTGCATGTAACAGGACCTGATAACACTCATGCAAATATTGGTATAAGATTACAGAATCTGTCCATTGAGGGTACCTTAGAAGTGCCAGTGTGGTGGCAGAGTAGAGGTCTGTTTTACTTTGGTTGGGAAGCCCAGACATTTGTATGGGAAATGCCAATATTAATCTAAGAAATGAGAACTAATAGTACCATCAGAACCTCTTGGTGGTGGGAAGAGGAGGTGCCTAAGGAAGGCAATTTGGCAATAAATCCCAATTTCAAACTCTTGTTCTTATTTCCATTTAACCTCAGAGTTTCGTGGATGTGATAAAAAAAAAAGATTTATATCCATCATAAGCTCTACAGTTTGGTCTTCTTATCAAGCCTTGTCACCTACACAGTATGTTTACAATGCATTGTTTACTTTTCATAATTCTTGAAGTTACATTGTCAATTGCACAATTGTATTGTGGTCTTACATGTGTATATGTTCTTAAAAAGTTAATTTGTTAGTCAAAATGTTTCAAATACATTGCACATTTTGTAAAAAGAAGAAGAGGAGAAGGAGGAGGAGGAAGGAGGAGGAGGAAGGAGGAGGAGGAAGGAGGAGGAGGAAGAGGAAGAGGAGGAGGAGGAGACCTGCAATCCCTCTGTCTCAGCCTCCCAAGTACTGGGATTATGGACATGCATCATCATGCCTGGCTGTTGTTTTTACCTCATTATTCAATGCCTCACACATCTATGTGCTATATTCTATAAAATATCATTATCTTTCTCATCTTGTTGCTTTCCTTGGGAACATAACTTTGAGGTATTCTCTTAAATTATGGTGTTCCAAAATTTAATACAGTGTTCCAGATGGGAGCTGGCCATCCTGATTTTGACATCTCTGTTTGGTCTATTTGGGGCCTTTTTTCATTGGCGCTCATCATCCAAATTGGCACGGTGGTCCTAACAACAACCTTGTCAGGGTCACAGAGAGTGCAGATTCCATGCAGCCATTTTTTCTTGCCATGTTGTGGGTAGAAATACACACCACTGGAAATATGATCTGTGCCCAGAGACCACTGACACAGAGGTCCAGCCTCTGAGCTCCTGGTTGCCTGAAATCAAGGCTGTCTCTGAGCACAGCTTACAGGCTTGTTTATCTTTCCATAGCATAGCTCGCTGGCCCAAGGGAAGAGGAAGCCTTTGTTTCCATTGGCAGGTTGCGACTCCCAAGGAATAAAGCAAATTGATGGTGTGATAGGGGTACATTCAGGAAAAGGAGCACAGGACAGTATTCTCTGGCCACATGGGGACCGTTAAGGCTAAAGCCATCTTTAATGTCCAGCCAACGTTTTTAGTTTGTGAACAGAGTTATAAAAAGTCTGCACTGATTGTGTGCACCTTGTCTCAGAAGGGAAGCTTTCCTGGTTGCTCATACACGGCACACGGCTCCCTTCAACATTCGACAAAAATATTGCTCAGTACCTACCATATATCTGTTATATTAATAGTAGTAATAGAAAAAATACTAAAGTCCACCATCTGTTAGATGGTTACAGCTCTAGTCTTGGTCTCCCGTTTGACAAATGAGGTGATGAGGCTTAGAAGCTGGTCACCTGTCCAGAGTCAGATGGCTTAAGAAGCAGGGCCGTCTGACTCTAGAGCCCTTCAGTTTATCCTCACACTCTTACCACTTTGCTATCAACGAGAGGTTTAGACAGGCAGAGGACTCTCAATAGCAACTCTTCCTCCCAAATTTGGCTCAAGACTGAGCTGTCTCCCTGTGCCCTGGCTCTGGGAATTCTACTTTCTGTCTCTGACCTCCCCAGCACTGCCTCCTTCCTTGGCCACCAATGGCTTTCACCTCCTGTTCCAGCCTCTTCTGCTACCAGGAGTCTCCTTCTTCACATCTTTGCCATTTACTCCTTTTCCACGTAGGATAGAGACACCAAGTCTCCTCTTGTTCTGCCAGTCCTTTTGTTTCCCATCCCAGATTTTGATAGTCCCTTATAAATATTCAGGTGCCTTACCTCCAAGGCCCAGCCCCACCTCCTGGAGCTCCAGGCAGGCAAAGCAGCAGAGAGACTGGGCTTCAGTCACCAAGCACACAGCCATGGCCCCAGAGAGGCTCTGAGTCTCCATATAGCATCTGATCATCAGCTTTGATTGCTTTCACATCTCAGGACGGGAGCCAGTGGAGGTACAAAGAGAAGCGAGTGTATGTGTCAGAATAAAGAGAATACAAGGAAGAAAAAGAGAAAGGAGGAAGAAAAGGAGAGCCAAGGAGGAGAAAGACTGAAACTGGTTCAGTGACCCTGGTGGCATGTTAAAACAATTTGGCGTATTTGTGGATAATTAGCAATTTGTTATGGTAGGAACAGGATAACAGGTCTGCAGGTGCTGCTTGGTTCCCTGCTGCAGAGGGACTATTGGCATATCAGTTACCACGAGCAGAAGAAAAATAGCATGTGAAGAGAAATTCCCAGTTTGCAGCAAAGCACGGGCTTTTCCAGCCTTCCAGTTCAAATTTCTCTCCAGGGAAACTCCAACCTCCCCCCCCCCCAAAACTTGTAATAAAAATAAAGTGCTTGGAAGATGCATTTGAATTTCCTGTCAATTATAACATTTGTTAGTTTAAAGTACTAAGAGTCGAGGCTGAAGGGAGCTGTATATTCTTGCTGAGCATTTTTAGTGGTGGTTTTAAATTATATTCTACCATCACTCAATTGTGGTTGATTGAATCAAGGGTATTTGGAGGACTCCAACATCCCTGACTTGTTGAGGCAGGAGGGGGGATGCAGGAGGAGGAGTTATGGTCAATACCTATGGAAGTTTGGTATCCATGAGAGAAATTTGGAAAACAAGACCAGAGCTGCCCCCCCCAGCTTAAACAATAGAAAATAATAGGAGCACAGTGCATCATCAAATGAGATAATAGTTATTTCTCTTTCTATTATAAGTCCAAACTTCTTTGATCTCTGAGTGATCAAGAAACTTGTTTTTTCTTATTACCTTGTGATTTTCTATTATAGCACCAATCCCAGATTGTAAGGATATATATTCACATATTATAAATATGTATATATGTATATATGTATATATGTGTATATATATATATATATATATATATATATATATATATATATACACGCACACACACACGTACCCCTCTCTGTCTCTTATAAGTGCCATAACAAGCAGGATTGGCTCTGTCTGTCTCTCTTCCACAGTATTCCCCAGAATCTCACACAAACTTCAGGAACATTGTAGGAACTTAACAAATACTTTTGGGAAGAGAAATTAAAGAAATGTGTTGAGAGTCTGAAAAAGATATAACACTGTTTCTGGTCTTTTGAGGCAGGTTTTAGTTGACTTTGACCAGGTTTTCCTTATGAGGATTATGGAAGAATTTCCTCTCAGCCCTTATACAACACCTGAGTTTTTACTGAAAAATAAAACAAACAATAACAACAACAAAAATAAACTGTTTTTATGCTTATGGAGTCTGTGAGTCTAATGTAGAAAGATATATTTCTTTTTGCTTGGCTACTAGGACACTTAAAGATGATCCTTTAAACATATTTCTAGCGCTTGCATTATGTTTTAATGTGCTATATACTGACCGTGTCTCTGATTTCCAATATTTCCCAAAATTTAATTTACTTTTTAATTTCTCTACATTTATTTACATTTTAATGTTTTGTGTAATACATTCTAAATGCAATTTGGTGGAAATTGTGCTTAAATAATGATTGCTGATGCTGAAATTAATGCGTGGCACTCTTTATACCGTATCGATGCCTTAAAATGAATGTTGATATTTGTAACTGATCTTCTGTTGGACATCTCTCCAGGAATTATTTAATATGGACACCTGGGTGGGGTGGACCACACCTGACAGTTAAGATCTCAACCAGGATCAGGACTTTATATGAGAGATAAACTCTCTACCACCTTTCTCTGAATCCTGAGACATTACAAAAGGAATATTTAAACCTTTCAAAAATTTTGACCAAGATCCTTCTGTGCCCTTCATACTTTGATCTTATGCCACTAACTCATCTGCTGCCCATGACTCTGACATGTGTTGCTTTGATCCAACTGTGGGAGAAATGTTGATATTGATTTTAGTTACAATGAAATAATTTTTTTGCAATGTTCTCCAGAGAGAATGAAAGGAATTAATGTTCTACTATTCTCTGTCACCTCTCTTTGGCCCAAAATGAAAACAATAATTTAAAAGTCTATTCTCTCCCCAACCAAATAACCACATTTTGCTCCCACTGTATGGTTCTCTAATCGAATTATTTTGAAGAAATTCAATAAAATGCATTGTATGGTATTGTTTTTATATTTTACTATATTAAACCATTCCAGATGGTGACTGCACAGCGTATTTTTGAAGAGTCTTTTATTTATTTTCTCCAGTTTAATAGCTTTGCTGCAAAGCTTTTGGAACTTCTTAAATTGTTGTCTACTTTGGGCACCTCACCCAGTAATTGTTTACTAAAACCAATCCTAGTAATTCTATTTTGGTTAAAAGATTCAGCAAATATTAATGCATTCCTAAGGAAGATGGTAATGCTTATGTAAACTACTATTCTGAAAATTACTAGGAAAGAATTATGACAAGAATTGGCAAATTACTCAAGATCTACAACTACAGCCAAATGTGTATTTGAAGGTCAGTCAGGATTTGGCTAGACTGCTGAACCCTCTAAATGAGAAATATGTATTAACAGGGTGATAGTGGAAGAATTCTCAAATACTCAAAGTCTTTAAAATTGAAATACACATATTCAAGTGTAGTGAGGTCATACATATATCCTAATACATCAAGTGGTTTTGAGGTCTTTAGGACATTAGACAGGTTACCAGGTTCCTATTTTCATGTCCCCATAGGTATTCTGGAAAAACACTGAAGGATAGAATTGGAAATTTGTAGTTAGTATCCTCAAACAAAGAAAACTCCCTTGCCTGACTAATGAGGAAGAGTCTGGGAGGCTTAAGGAATTCACAAGAGCATAGGGACATCACACATGAGTGCTTTTGTGAGGTTGGTTTCTGGTCCATGGGGAATGAACTTTGTGGGACAGAAAATAGGCTCTGGCCAAGAACAAAATGGGCTCTTCCCAAAGAACACAACTCGAGGTGAAAGGCTGAGATAACTGAGATTCTTAACATGTTAAGAGCCAGCTATAGACAAGTTCACCGTGAGAGATATGGACATCTGGCATATCAGCCTGATATGGCTGCAGCCTGATCTTCAAGAAGAATGTTATCTCCCATGAACTCCCTGTCTGAAATTCCTGAGTAGACCCTCCTCTTACTCTTCCTTGCTATAGTCTGCCTTTAGAATTACACAAAGAAACTCACACATGGGAAAGAGTTGTTTGAGGGTGTTTGGGAAGAGAGCAGTAGCAAAGGTTGATGGCAGTGACAGACAGCCCACATCAATGGAGAGACAGTGTCAGCCTGTGTTGTCAGTAAGCACACGTATCCTGGAGCCAGGCTGCTGTAGTTTGAGTTCCGTCTCTAACACATACTAGCTGTGTGGCCACTGGCAAGTTATTTATCTCTTACTTTCCTCATCTATAAAACTAGGGTCAAGCCAGACGTGGTGGCACACACTTCTATTCCCAGCATTCCGGAGGCAGAGAATAGAGGATTGCAGTTCGTGAACAGCCTCAGCTACTTAGCGAGGCCCTTTGCAATTCAGTGCGACCCTGTTTCAAAAAAAAAAAAAAAAAGACTAAAAAATAGGGCTAGGGGTGTATCTCAGAGGTACAACAATCCCTGGGTTCCATCCCTAGTACTGAAAACAACAACAACAACTAGGGCCACAATAGTGCCTGCCTCAAAAAGACTTGTTATTATTTATTACACTTAATACCTGACACATAGTCAACACTATCCACTTGCTTGTTAAGTCATTTGAGTAGGTAACACATGTTCTTTGGCTATAGAAAAGTGAAAAGTGCTGAAATGTGTTAAACAATAGTCTATCGGCTGTAGTGACAAGGATCTGAAGACAGAGAAGACAGGAAAGTATGAGAACAAGTCAGGGGTGGGAATCCCCAAACATGAAGCATTAGGACTTAGGTTACAGTGATAGCCTCTCAAAGGAAAAGATCTGCCAGACCTTGGGAGAAAAAACAGTATGCAAAATACGGTAACAGATTGGTTTGGGGAGATGACGTTGGAAATAAACTATCCTAAGCTTATGATCTTGAGGGATTAGAAAGATGAGGGTACTGATGACAACAATGAAGAAATTTGGATGAAGATGCCTATTTCTGCAGGAAAGACAGGAAGCTTAGGCCACGTTGAGATGGGAGAAACAAATGGGCCATGAGGGTCAACCTGCTGCGGCCTGTGCGTTTGACAGATGGGCTGCAGCTGAGTCAATCGTAATGCTTCATTAGGATGTCTAAGGTGTCTGCCACGTCCCAGGCCATGGTCTAGTGGTTTTGCCACCTATAAACACAACCCACCATTTTAGGTTAGGTTTGTTACCGGGGTCTTGCTTCATCCTGTAGGCATGTCATGTGTGGGTAATCTTGAAGAACAAAAGGACATATTGTATTCTAACATATTATACTCATGCACAAAATATACTCATGCACATGTACTCTAACATATGGCACTCATGCACAAAATTTAAATCAAAGTTGGCTGAACTACACAATTGTTTCACTTTTATTTGTATCATCTTAACACCACAAGAGAATATTTTTTTTTCACAAGAGAATAATTTTAGCCAGTAACATCATGAGAGAATAATTTTAGTGATTGCCAGGAACGGTTCCAAGCTCTTTGTAGATGTGTGCTCATCAAATCTCCAGAACAACCCGTGAGGTAGGTAACGGTATTATTCTCATATTAAGGAAGAGGAGACACAGAGGAAGTAGTAGTGTTTGGTTGAATTCAATAGAGTTTTGAGCTGAGGAATTTTGATTTATTAAGGAAGCACTTTAGGGGGAATCAATAAAGGGTCGGTGATAACAGAAGGGCAAAGAGAAGGACGGGAAGTAGGGGGCTGGGGACAATGTCCTGCAGAAGGGAGCACCAGTTTCATCCTGCAGGGAAGCTCTGGAGTGAAAGTCACACCACCAAGCATCCCCAGTCCAAGGAGAGGAGCCTGGCTTTCCTGCTCCCGTGGCTGAAAGTCACTAGCTAAGGGCCGCCTGTCCTGGGGGATGTACCTTTGGTTCTTTGCACCTGTTGGCCTCATGGCTCCAGTTGGTTTATTTTTTTTAATTAATTAATTTATTTTGGTGGTACTGGGGTCCCTGGTAAGCCCTTCTACCTTAGGGCTACACTCCCAGACCTATTTTATATTTTTTTACTTGGAAACAGGTTCTCTTAAGCCAGCGTGGCTGGCTTTGAACCTGCGCGATCCTCCTGTCTCCGCCTCCCAAGCACTGGGATTATAAGCGTGCACCACCATGCCCGGCTTCCATTTGGTTTATCTGGTTCCTGTGGGCATTTAAATTTGCAAATCCTATCACTTGCAATTTCTCAATCGTATCCATTCTATTCTGTTTCTTGAAACCAATAGCTCATACCAGGCTGTTCTAACTCCTTCCTTTTTTTCTAATTCTAAGTTTTTACTGGGTATCAATATTCTTTGTGGGGAAGTAGAGTGGTAGGTTAATTCAGTGTTATAGCAATTGAACCAGGTAACTGTCCTTCAAACAAGAGCTGCAGATACTACCAGTTGGAGGAAAAAATACAGTAAGAATGAGAGATGATTGCAGGATGGGAGTGCTTCAGAAGGACAGGGAAGAATAGGATGTGGCAGAGGGAGGCACTGTAGGCCTCCCCAGGCTTCAGGATCCTGGCAATATCCATCACATCTCTGTAGGTGGTCAATCAAGCTGGCTGGTTGCTACAGCATCTCATGCAGATCTTGAGAAAGCTCGATCAGGGGACCCACAAAAGCATAGATCCCCCATAAAGTATGTCTAGCATTCCTTTCTTCAAAAAAGTATTTTAGGATTATTTGGATCAATATGTATAATTGGAATTTTATGTATAGGCATTATAACTAAAACTGATGGGCAGCGGCTTGTGAGAGACTCAGGGAGCAAAGATTTTTTTCCCAAGGATAAAGTTTGGGCCAGAGATTAAGCTCAAACTGACCTTAGTTTGGGCCAATGTATAAGATTAAGTTTGAGTCAGCCTTGTGAAGTGAGACAAAGCATACTATGATTGTTTAAATGTCTGGCACCTTGCTCTGAACTCTGTAAAAAATAAAACTTTTCCTGTTCTTGGAGGCCCAGCTTGCATGGCTGTGCCCTTGCTTTTCTGCCAAGAAAGAAAATATAAAAATTGTAACAAATCCTGAATAAAGCGGAGAAGTTGAACCTGGTCTCATGTGACAGCTCTTCTCCCATTCGACCTCGGCTCTCCTCTCACCAACACACGAACCTCGACTCTCGCTAGGGCTGGACCCTGGCAGCTGGTGTTGTTTTTTTTTTTTTTCTTTTGCTATTATTTAAATTTGTTGATTTGACTCATTTTTGTATATGCAGATAAGCCTAAGATATATAAAACAGTGTCTGTACCCATCTATAGTCATAAGCATGCACCCAAAGACACACTGAGAAAATGCAAAATTAATACAATACAGATGTTGTATATCAGATATTATAAACTGGTGACTTGTGAGTTGAATGCAGACTATAGAGATTCTTGGTTTCAATCTTTTGGAGTTTTTGGAAGGCTGAATTAATAGCTCATATTTTGAAAGTTGGGAGGGGTGTGTGTGTGTGTGTGTGTGTGTGTGTGTGTGTGTGTGTATTGTACTGGGATTGAACCCAAGGGCATTCTACCTTTGAGATTCACCCTCAGTCCTTTTTTACGTTTTATTTTGAAAAGAATTTCAGAAAGTTGCTGAGGCTAACCTTGAATCACAATCTTCCTGTCTCAGCCACCAAAATATTGCAATTACAAGTGTGTGCCAACACTGTGCCCAGCTGAGGGTTCAGGAATTTTAATAAAAACTTTGAATTCCTAGATTCTCTGAACATTCCTGCCTCATATAACTGGCTATAGGTGGGCAGTAGAGGGTGTCTCCTGGGCCAGGGTGTGAGCATGTTACATGTGCTTTCCCACCCATGGCTGTCGCTTGCTCATCCACTCTTCACTTGTCATCTCTCTGGCTCCTGTGGACATTTAGATTTGCAACTTCTAAAAAAAAATAAATGTACAACTTCTATTATGTGCACTTTCTGGACTATACCATTTGCTCCTGTTTCTTTTTTTTTTTTTTTTTTTTTTTTGCGGGTCTGGGGATGGAACCCAGGGGCATTTGACCTCCGAGCTATAGCCCCTGCCCTATTTTTTATTCTTTATTTTGAAACCGGGTCTTACTGAGTTGCAGAGGGCCTCACTAAGTAGCTGAGGCTGTCCGCGAACCGCGATCCTCTGGTCTCAGCCTCCCGAATGCTGGGATTACAAGCGTGCGCCACCACGCCCGGCTGCTCCTGTTTCTTGAGACCAACAATTTATGCTAGATTCTCTAACTCCTTTCTCTTCTTTTCTATTCCTATGTTTCTCACTAGGTATCAACTTCCCTTTGTGGGGAAGTAGAGTATTAGGTTAATTCAATCTATGCGGCAGCAATCTAACCAGACAACTGTTTAAGCCAGGATGATCTGGGTGGCTTCTACATCAATGAATTAACACAGCAATTGCTAGACTATTCCTTTGCCAGTCACAACTTAACATAAATGTTAAGAATACACAAAATTTGTGAATAATCAATTTCCAGTTATTTCTTGCTCAGAGAAAGACACCCTGATATATCTCTCAGCAGCTTCCAGTCAATTCATTTTCTATGTCAAGGGAGACGAGCAGATATGAAAATGAAATCTTGAGCTGGATGGAAATTTAAGTAAATCACAGTAATTTTCTAGTCGAGCAAATAATTATATTGCTTGAGCAAATAACCATCATGTCCCTTGTATTAAAGCCTTTTCTTGCTTTTAGGATCCAAGGAAAACATGTCTTAATGGGTCAGATATTAAAGTTGAATGCCAGGGAAAATCCTCAAGGTCTACTCACCCTTCATCTTTGATCTCATTTTAAATTAGTGAAGTATTCTTTTGGACTATTTTTTTCTAACTGAATTGACACAAAAGAATCATATATTAAAATGAGCTATTAAATATCTTTAGTTTTTTTTCCAGAAAGTTTAATGCTATTGTAGGTCAGATGAAAAGCAAATGACTATTCTCTTTGTTTGATCATTAAGTTATAGTGAAAAGAATCAAGATTATATTTTTTTAACATGTATGAGGGAATTTTCGTAATGACATCTTCAACAGTAAGAAAGCTCTTATACTCTCTCTCTTTGCTCTCTCTCTCCCTCTTTGCTCTTTCTCTCTCTTTGCTCTCTCTCTCTTTTTGCTCTCTCTCTCTTTTTGCTCTCTCTTTGCTCTCTCTCTCTCTTTTTGCTCTCTCTCTTTGCTCTCTCTCTCTTTTTGCCCCCCTCTCTTTCCCTTTCTGATTGCTTTTCCTTTCACTCTCTCTCTCTCTGCTCTCTCTCTTTTTCTCTCTCTCTCTTTGCTCTCTCTCTCTTTGCTCTCTCTCTTTGCTCTCTCTCTCTCTTTGCTCTCTCTCTCTCCTTGCTCTCTCTCTTTTTGCTCTCTCTCTCTCCTTGCTCTCTCTCTCTCTTTTTGCTCTCTCTCTCTCTGCTCTCTCTCTCTTTGCTCTCTCTCTCTCCTTGCTCTCTCTCTCTCTTTTTGCTCTCTCTCTCTCTGCTCTCTCTCTCTTTGCTCTCTCTCTCCTTGCTCTCTCTCTCTTTTTGCTCTCTCTCTCTGCTCTCTCTCTCTTTGCTCTCTCTCTTTGCTCACTCTCTCTTTGCTCTCTCTCTCTCTTTGCTCTCTCTCTCTTTGCTCTCTCTCTCTTTGCTCTCTCTCTCTGCTCTCTCTCTCTTTGCTCTTTCTCTTTGCTCACTCTCTCTCTGCTCTCTCTCTCTTTGCTCTCTCTCTTTGCTCACTCTCTCTTTGCTCTCTCTCTCTCTTTGCTCTCTTTCTCTCTCTTTGCTCTCTCTCTCTGCTCTCTCTCTCTTTGCTCTCTCTCTCTTTGCTCTCTCTCTCTTTGCTCTCTCTCTTTTTGCTCTCTCTCTCTGCTCTCTCTCTCTTTGCTCTCTCTCTCTTTGCTCACTCTCTCTTTGCTCTCTCTCTCTCTGCTCTCTCTCTCTTTGCTCTCTCTCTGCTCTCTCTCTTTGCTCTCTCTCTCTTTGCTCTCTCTCTCTTTGCTCTCTCTCTTTTTGCTCTCTCTCTCTCTGCTCTCTCTCTCTTTGCTCTCTCTCTTTGCTCACTCTCTCTTTGCTCTCTCTCTCTTTGCTCTCTCTCTCTCTTTGCTCACTCTCTCTTTGCTCACTCTCTCTTTGCTCTCTCTCTCTCTCTTTGCTCTCTCTCTCTCTTTGCTCTCTCTCTCTCTGCTCTCTCTCTCTTTGCTCTCTCTCTCTTTGCTCACTCTCTCTTTGCTCTCTCTCTCTCTCTTTGCTCTCTCTCTCTCTCTTTGCTCTCTCTCTCTTTGCTCTCTCTCTCTTTTTGCTCTCTCTCTCTCTTTGCTCTCTCTCTCTTTGCTCTCTCTCTCTCTTTTTGCCCTTTCTCTTTCTTTCCCTCTCTGATTGCTTTTCCTTTCAACCCCACTACCTGAATAAATCTCTTGGCTATAAAAAAAGCTCTTATAAAAAGAAAGTTGTTATAAACTTCATCAAAGAAATAAATATTCCCCTAGATGAGTTAAAAAGTTAAAAAGTTACACATTCTCCCAATATTTTGTCCTGCTCATATAAATTTACGTTATAGTGTGCAGTTGCCAATTTTTATTCAACGTAAAGTGATATGATACTATAACCAAGGAACCTTAACATTTAAAAAGGCAGTTAGAAAGGTCGACCTCAGGTTGGAAATTTTGGAAAGAAAATACAGTTATCTCTGAATAAAGCCTTTTGAAATCCAAATAAAAGCAAATGTTCTCAGCCATAAAGTTGTCCCCACTCATACAATTATTCTTCTCATTAGTTCTTTACTGTTTATTTGGATTGACTTGGCCTTTGGGTTTTTTTTTTTGTTTGTTTGTTTTGTTTTTACTAGTTCATTTTCGCTGTTGAATGGACAAACCTAAAATTAGATGCATGGTATCTGCCACCAGTGTAAAATATATAGGGGTGAGACATCTGTCAGGATACTTGTTTTCTGATATTTACATCTGTGTGTGTGTGTGTGTGTGCTTTCTACTTTTGTATTCATTTCCAAGTACAAATTTTGCTAAGGAGCTGGATTTTTTCAACCTGTGGTTTCAGCAGCCAGGTTGGCTTAAATCCAGAGAGGACACTCAACCCTGATCCCCACATGTCATCTTGAGAGTCAACAAACCTCTCTCTTCAAGTCTTAGTTTCCCCAGCTGTGAAATGAGATGGAGAATCATTTTTCTGTTTTCCTTGCAGTGTTATTGTAGAAAGAATCAAGTGAGATGTTATATAAAAAAATCCCTTCATTACAGGACTTTAAACACTATATAAGTTGCCTAAACCAATATTGACACAAAAATACTTTCCCTTTTAGTACTTCTTTTTTTAAAAAAAATTTATTGGTGCATTGTAGTCATATATCTTAATGGGGTACAAGATGTTGGAGGCATACATGCACACATCACCCAATTAGCCCTTACTCAATTCCCGCCCCATTCCTGCCCCCTTCCTCCTTCTCATGTTTGGCTTAGTGACTGACATTGATATGATTGTTAGTGTACATCCTGTGCATTAGAGAAATTCCTTCTTCCCCCTCTCATCCCCTCAGTTAGGTCACCTTATTTGCTCACTATAGTGTCTCCTTCTTTGTCTAGAGTTCCTCCTATGACCCATTTTCTCCCTAGCTTCTGCATATTAGGGAGAGCATCCAATTTCTTATTTTTTGTGACTGACTAATCTCATTTAGCATGTTCTCCATTTCCATCCATTTCCCTGTAAATAATGTAATTATGTTTTTCTTTATAGCTGAGTAAAAATTCCATTGTTTATATATTCCATAGTCAAAATTTATGCCCCAAACATTTGTGCAATTACTTTCAAAAAGTCTTTGTGACATTAAGTCACACATAAGTCCCAATACAATAGTACTGGGGAGACTTCAACACCCCTCTCACACCATTCGACCTTCTAGACAAAAGGTCAGTAAGGATGCCTCAGACCTAAAGAACACCATCAACCAAATGGACCTATTAGACACACAGAGAATATTCCACCCAACTACAGCAGAATTCACATTTTTCTCAACTGCACATGGAACCTTCTCCAAAATAGATCACATATTGGGTCACAAAGTAAGCACTAGCAAATTCAAAAATGTGACATTTTTCTGTGTCTTTTCAGACCACAATGAAACTAGAAATCAACTATAAAAAGACCAAGAGAAACCACATAAACATGTGGAGATTGAACGCCACACTGCTGAATGAAGAATGGGTCATAGACGAAGTAAGAGATGAAATCAAGAAATTTCTAGAAACAAATGGAGATACAACATATCAAAACCTCTGGGGCACTTGGAGGCAGTATTAAGAGGAAAATTCATAGCCTTGAGTGCTCCCATAAGAAGGACAGAAAATCACCAAATAAATAACCTAATGACATACCTCAAAGCCCTTGAAAAATAGTACTTATTAACAAAGGCAACTATTTCATTCCCTAGATCATTATGTTTTGGGGCACTAGATGTCAGTACAGCTCTACGATTCAACCAGCCCTGCTAGCAGATGACCTCTTGGAAAATTTTCCAAAGCCAGCTCACTGCTTTTGCTTATTTTGCATTTTCTACCAATGGGCCCTTAAATCATGTGTCCTCACCCTGCACCCACCCATGTCTGTCCCACCAGAATTCACTTTCAGCACAGCCTTCTGCTGTGTTGAAGCATCCCTTTCTTCCTTTTTGGAGCAACTCCTGAAAAATAACTCTTTTTCAAGAGTTTGTTTAGAAATCGCGAAAGCCAAGAGAAAACAAGAAGTCTGTGTGCTCTAGGGCAAACTCACAGAACAATTTAGAACAGTTAAGATAAATTTAGTCCTTTTTAAAATTAAACATCACTTTAAAGCATTATATTTGCATTCATTTATTTTCCTCACCACCCTTTTACAAACTCTGTGTTCATTTTATTTTCCTCACCATCCTGTTGTCATTGCCATATTTTAGGTTTTTAGCTTTTGTTATAATTAAGAAATAAAGTGGAAATACCGCAGTGGTGCTTTGCTCCACTTAGAAACGCTTAGCAGGCGAATCTTCTTTCCTCCAAACCGCTGACTATGTCCACAAAGGAGAAAAAGAAATCTCTAAGAATGATAGCTAGTTTCACTTCCTGAAAATATCTAAAAAGCTGAAGTTAGAGCATGCAACCTTCAAAACCATATCCATCCTGTGGGGTAAAATTATGTTCTTTCCAAAGGGCACAGACTTAATTGTGAAGGAGGCTTATATTTTAACTGGCTTATTTGGTCACAGCAGAATTCACTGGTTTAATTGCTTCTTCCTTGACTTTCAAATCAAAAACCATTTACCAGCATGAAAATTAAGAGAGTGCAGGACATTTTCAGGATTTGCTTTTCATCCAAGAGTGAAGGGAATTCAAAAGTATTCAGCGTCTGAAATTTTCCAAGAACTCTGTTTTAGATTTGAACATAGGGATTGAGAAGTTAAGTTGTTTTGAAGTGAGACTAAACACACTATTTACTTTCAAATGCCACTTTAAAAAATTATAGACATCTGCTCGCATAAGGCTATCCAATAGTTTAGTGTTCCATTTGGAACAAATTACTGTTGGAATGAGAATAATGCAGTCATTTTACTGAGCATCTATCCTGAGCTGAGTATTGTGCTAGAAGTTAAAGACAAACGGCGAGCAGCCCCAGCCTCTCAGAGCCTCAAGTCTAGTGAGGAATAGCAACATTAATCAGATCACCATGCCGACAAGGGGAAACTTACAAATCTGATGCTCCTGGCCTGTCCCACTTCCCCGTTCAATTTGTTTTAGAGTGCTGATCATCCTTCAACACTTATATTTCTTTCCCGAGTTCCAGTTTCCTCTCTTAGAATGTCAGCTCCGTAGAGGAGGGAACTTGTGCTCCTTCCAGTGATGGAGTCTCAGTACCTAGAATCTCAGTACCTGGAGTCTCAGTACCTGCAACAGAATCTGACACGTGGCAGCTACACAATGGAGATTTGTTAAATCAAAACATTAGTAAGTCCTGTAAATAGAAGTACTCAGTGTTTTGATTCTATATTAGAAGACATTGACCACATCCCAGAGGTTAAGAAAGGATTTTCTGTAGAAGTGATGCTTTATCTGAGATTAAAAAAAAGTTAGCAATGACTAAGTAGAGAAAGGAGGGAAGACCATTCCAGGCAACAGGTGCAAAGACACTGTGGCAAGAGGGAACATGAGAAAGAAAAGGGACAAAAGGAAGGGCTGGGGAGCAGAAGAGGAGAGACCAAGAGAAATAGGATTGTAAGATGAAACAGGAAAGAAAGGGGAGGGCTGGAACATACAGCTCATAGGCTGAACTAAGAAGTTATCTTTATTCTAAGAACAATAAAAATTCAATTGGCTATTTATTTATTTATTTATTTTTGTGGTACTGGGGCTGGAACTCAGGGGCATTCTACCTCCGAGCGACACCCCCAGCCCTAGTGTTTATTCTCTATTTTGAAACAGGGTCTCACTGAGTTGCAAAGGGCCTCACTGAGGCTGGCTTTGAACCTGCGTGATCCTCCTGTCTCAGTCTCCCGAATGCTGGGATTACAATCAATTGGCTATTTAAAGCAAGGGGCAGACTTAATTAGACTTGAAAAGACCACTCTGACTTCAGTGCAAAAAATGGACTGGAGGAGGTCCCAGAGTGAATCCAGGACACCTGGCTAAGTTTAGCAGCGGTCCTGGATAGTGATATGGGCAGTTTGAATTTGGATGTTGGTGATAAGGGCTGGAGTAGCTGGAGCAGCAGTAAACAAGTTAATGGCAATTTAAGAGGTAAAACCAGTAAGACTTGGTGATGCGCTGAGTATAAAGTGAGGCAGAAGGAGGTGTCAAGGCTGAGCTGAAGTTCATGGCTTAGACAAAGGAGATGCAGCCTCAAGTGTTGAAATCAGCACTCTTGGGAAAGGACCAGATTTGGGAAGAAAGATCATGAGTTCGATTTTAGAAAAATGATGGGTCTTATTGTAACTCAGTTGTGATAGGGTTATTTTGGACATCCAAGTGAATATATTAAGTGGAAGACTATCTGGAACTTAGGAAGTCTGGGCTGGAACTATAGATACATGGGTATTTCAGAGAGGGTGGTTTGAATCATGCTTGGTAAAGACTAGACTGGGAAGAGGAGAGACCTGGAGTTTCGTGTAAAGATTTCTGGCTTTTAAGTAAAAGATAGAAATGCAAAATGCAGACATATGAAGCCCTGATGTAAACTGGTAGGGAGGCCTGGGGCATCCACACTCAGAGCTCAAGAGGATGAAATGAGATTTGCTGCTCGCTTGATAGAGCATTTAACAGGCCATAGAGTGCAAGTGACTTACTAGATCTTTTTGGAACCAATCATAGCTGAGAATCAACTTCCTCTTTCTCTTTGTTATAGGACAGAAGAGAAAATCTTATGTCATTTTTAACTTGATAAAGTCCTTTTGTCAGCCGGGCGTGGTGGCGCACGCTTGTAATCCCCGCGCTTGGGAAGCGGAGACAGGAGGATTGCGCTAGTTCGAAGCCAGCCTCACTGGCTTAAGAGACCCTGTTTCCAAATAAAAATATAAAAATATAGGTCTGGGAGTATAGCCCGGAGGTAGAAGGGCTTCCAGGAACGCCAGTACCACCACCAAAAAAAAAAAGTCCTTTTGCCAATATTTTAAAATGTTACTTCTTTATGGTATGCCTGTGTATATGAGAAAATAGAGCTGGGTGTGGTGCACACCTATAATCCTAATACTTGGGAATCTGAAACAGATTGCATGTTCAAGGCCAAAATCAGTAATTTAGCAAGACCCTCAGCAACCTAGTGAGACCCTGCTTCAAAATAAAAAAATAAAAAGGGCTGGGGGTGTAGGGTGAGAGTAGGATACTTCTGGGGGAAGTACAAAAAAAAAAGATAGAACCACTACTGTACAATTTTTATTAATCACATATTAGTTTTGTAATTGCAATGTTTGAAAATATACTCTTTTGAGCCTTTAAAAATGGAGATGCTTAAGATTTAAAATGGTTGGTTGACTAGACACTTAAAATTATATTCATAGCTCAAATTATCTGAGAGGTTGCTATACGCCAGGTGCGGTTCTAAGGGCTTTACAACGATTACTTCCTTTATTCCTTCTATAACTATGAAGGTAGCCACTATTATCCCCATTCCACAAATGAAGAAACCATCACAGTAAGGTCAGGGAACTCATCCAAGGTCACACAGACAACAAGTGGTATAACCAGGATCAGAATCCAGAAAATCTCTTTCGGGGGCAACACCTACCACGATTGTGTCACACTATATGGAAAATTCACCATGCACATTTTTAATGTTTCATATTTTGGGTCCAACTGAAAACCTTTCATAAGACTTTTATGAATCTTTAAGTGGTTTGCAGATTCTTGTGAGCATAAAAAAAAAAAACTGCTTAGACCTGTAACCTCATTACCTACCTAGCTCAAATTCTTCTGGTTTTGTCTGGGATAAAATAGCCGCCAAGGGTGTCTCTGGCCCATTTCAGCTTATGGAATAATATGTGATACCCCAATAGACTTTTAGTATAATGTTTTGGAGCCTCTTAGTCACAGTAGAAAGATCATTTTCCTGACTCGAAAGAGAGGTGTGTCCAGACATGAGGGCACAGGAAAAACATGTAGCAGAGTCGCCCATAAAAAGGAAGGTGGGAGATTTGGCAGTTTATGTCATCTGGCAAAGCTTTGGGGTAGATGTCACGGCCTGTGTTTCAATAACACCTCAAATCCCAACAACACAAAAGGGCAACTCCAGCCTCCTCCGTGAGCACTGAATGTTCCCCCGGACAAGACGGAAACTGAGATTCGCTCTTGGGAGCCACAGACAGCTCCGGGCCCTGCTCCTCCTCCCCTGACTCTCAGCCTGGTGGCCCCTCTCCATCCACACTCCTTCTCCTCCATTGCAGCTCCCAAGTCCTGCAATGTCAGCTCGTTTCCCCAGCCACAGGGTTTGGCAAGGAAACTAAAGAGGAAATTAACTCTAGTTTAGATTCAGTGCAAGGCTTCCTGTCTGTTTTCTGAGTACTCATCTTCTGATGAAGAGTTGGAAAAAGGTAGCTAGAAGAAGAGAAAAAAAGAGTTCCTATACTAGAGGGAGGCTAAATTATGAGAGCAACCAAGGATACATACGGCCTAAAGACAGAGACACTCATTCCAGATTTGCTCAAGTGCCCTTCCCAATTCAGTAATAATTAGAATAAGAACTTGGAAATGATACTAATGGTGAGTATTAAGTGGGTGTTTACACTAAATACTGGGAACATTTCTGAGCACTTTCCAAGTGTGCTATCTTTTAATCCTCACAGCGGCCCTAGGAGGTAGATGGTATTATCTGCTCTTCTCACCTGCTCTTCAGTTTTTAGATGAGGACTAATACACACCCAGATTAAATAATTCATCCAAGTCCACATGGCTAGTTAATATCGAAGCCACGATTAACACCCGTGTGGATTTGTGCAATTCACACCTCGACACCTAAGCTCTTGACCAATGTGAGCATTCACTTACAAACCTGCGGACCTGGAGCAACACAACCCACCCTGCCCTCCTCTCACAAGTCCTGGGAGGAGGAGCTTGTCACTATCCATGATGCACACGACGGGCCTGTCCTACTCTGCTCAGGCTACATGAACCGGGCGGGATACAGGCAACAGGCATTGACTTCTCACTTTTCTGGGGGAAGGAATCATAAAGGGTGCCGGCATGGTTGGATTCTTGTGAGGGGTTACACACTGCCAACTCACATGGTGGAATGACGTCACCAGGGTGGTTGTTTAGAAAGGGCACTAATCCTATTTGTGAGGAAGGACTCCACCCTCAGAGCCTGATCACTTTGGGATAGGATTTCAGAATATGCATTTTTGGGGAAATACACTGTTGCAAATCAGTAAGAGAGGAAGGCAGGAGAAAGGGAAGAGGGGAACCGACACTTTTCTGAAGAAATGAGAAATCCTGACTCTCCCATAGGTGAGACAGAATGGGCACATCTGGGATAGTTCATAGCTTATTTCTTTATTTCTTCATAGATTATTTCTTTATGGGTCAGGATATCATACCATACCATCACTCCAGGGTGGAGAGATGCAGAAAGAGAGATCTTGGCCACCATAGTCCCTGCTAAGAGAGATTCTGGAGGGTCTGAAACTGAAGTACTCCACTCTTCCTAAATTGCTCTGTGATGTTTAGGGGTACCTCAAAGCACTGCTTATTATTGGCATATAAAATACAGGACAACTAGCTAAATCTGATGTTTGTGGGGGGTATAGGAGATTGAATCCAGGAGCAGTCTACCTCTGAGCTAAACCCCAGCCCATTTTATTTTATTTTATTTTATTTTATTTTTTATTTTATTTTTGTTTTGTTTTAAAACTGGGTCTCAGGTAGGTCGCTGAGGGTCTTACTAAGTTGCTGAGGCTCCTCCTGTTTTAGCCTCTCAAGTACTGGAATTACAGGCTTGTGCCACTATGCATAGCTTAAATTTTAGTTTTGTATAAGCAATAAATAATTTTTAAGTATGTCCCAAATATTGCATTGGATGTAATTATGACAAAAATAACTTATTTATCTGAAATTCAAATTTAACTGGGTGCCCTATATTTTTATTTGCTAAATCTAATATTCTTACCTTCATTCACTATCCTGCTGGAGACTCTAAAATGTGTAATTTCTAACCGAATAAACTCAGGCCTGTGCTGCTAAGGGAAGAAGACAGATCTGGATGAGCTAAGCCCTACATGAAAGGATAGTTCACCTCAAAGTATGGGTCCAGCAGAGGTTAAAAGCTGGAATTATTTTTTAAAGAGGGAATGGGGCCAGAGGACAATGGCACAAGGTCAGGAATCAGTTTTCCCATGAAGTTATTTTCTTGATCAGAAAGAGAAGTCATATTTATGTACATTCCAAGTTTTTCTGCTATAATGTAATTTTTTAGCTTTCCAGTAACATGGCCTTTATGCTGCTGGAGTGTACAGGGAAGAAAGAACAAAGTAGTGAAAGAAAGTGGGCCTGCCCTCATACCTCCCATGAGACCTCTGTGGAGAGAGAACGTTCTCCCTCATGAAGAAGGTCTAGGGGGCCCCAGCCGTGATAGGCAGCTCAATGAACAGGTTGAGACTGGGGCAGGGGAGCAGAGAACACAGTGTGTAGCAGCCACGGCTAGAAGGACCCTTCATGAGAGACATGGGATGAACTATCCTCACTCCCAGCAGGGAAGGGATTGGGCATGTAGCTGTTGCTTAGATGACCTCTGCCTGTGAAATCTGTGCCGTATAAACCACAGGGAGCTCACAAAAATATCTACGGTGGGAGCATCTAATCCTGGCGTTACAAACTATCAGGACATGGTCACACTGACTCTCCTACATAGCACCTGCTCTGTTAAGGTCAATCACACTCTCTTGATTTATGCCATGTTCTTCATGTCTCTGGAGCAGATGTGGCCAGGTGCCACCTTATCTACTACTCTCATGACTAAGACAACTTGGGATGTCTATAATAGCCATCTTTAGTGAAATTTTGCACTGTCTCTGGCATATAATAATAGTCTCAATAAATCTGTGTGTGTGTATGTGTGCACACAGGCACATGCCTATGCTTGTGTGTGTGAGCAGATAACTAATAAAACCATGGGTAGAGCTCACTGTGCCACTGCATCTGACCACAGAACATTTACTTTTGAGATGCTGATAGCCCTCCATGTGGGGCATGACTAGATTAAAAAAATCCTTGTAGCATTGTGACCTTGAGTTGACCAATGTTTCTTCCTGGAGTAGTGTCAGGGTGGCAGACACTAACTTCTTGCCTTCAAAGTCAGACATTCTGAATTGTCCTTCACATATATGAAACAGGATATACACGTCAGCATTTAAAAATTATTCTGTTTCAGAGAGAAACAACCAGCCTCTGCACCTTGCTTCTGGTGGGCCCACTCCAAGTGGAACGTTGGGCTTCCCATGGGGCTGCACTTGAGCACACCCACTTAGATTATGAACATTTGCGAGATTGCAGGCTTTTACCATCTAATTGCAGTGCTTTTCCAAATAAGAATACATCAGCCCACATGTCACATTTGCTCCAGTTGGCAGCAAATCAAAAGCAGCAACGCTCCCAGGAGTGCCCACAGCTCTGCTTCACTGGGGAGAGAAAGGTTATTTCTTGAGGGCCTCTTGTTTCCCTCAAGCATCTCAGCAGCATTGGGCTGGTTTCATAGACCAGGTTATCCACAAATGGAAAGATTTCATGCTTTGATAGGTTCTTGAAGTACAGCCAACATCATCTGATGCCAAGAAAAGAAATTGTAGAGTTTCAGTTGTGCACACAGCGGGGGTAACCCTCACTGAGCCCGGCTCTGCCAGCATTGCCTACGCTTGCTCCCTGTTCATTGTTCTGGTAAGTCCTGCAACTTAGATTCAGGACTTTCCCATTACCAATAAAAAACATTCCCATGTTCCAACCGACAAGTGGATTTGGAGAGATGTCCACAAAACTTGTTAAATGAGAAACACAGGTTCCAGACATTATGTAGCAGATGATGGCAAGTTTGTGAAACAGCCATATAATTTACCTCTGGGTGGTGGTAGTCTTGGGTTTTTATTTGATCCTTTTCATTCATTTGCATTGTCTACATATATTTATGTCTTTAATAAAATGAATTGGTGAGCAAAAGTAAAGAAAATGTATAGTCTTTTATGGCTAGTTTTGAATCTCACCTCCTTTCATAATCTTTCAAAAAAAATTTCCAACTAGGAGAAGTAATTTCCTTATCTAAATATAAGTGGAGACACATAAAAATGTGTAGAACATACAGAGTTACAACTGTATCACTGTAACAATACTTGATATTTTTTTCCCTTGAACTACAGTTTTTTAAAGTGCTGACTCGGTTTTTCTCCCATAATAGATCCTAGGTACTTGGAGATCAGGGACTGAGTTTGTCCTTTTGCTATGGCCAATATATTAAAAAAATATAAAATCAAAGTTACCAAATATAAAATGCATTGACATTAGCTTTGGGAGTTCAAAAGACATCCAGGTTGAGAATGATGGGAATACTTGGTTTTTCTGTATTTCTCAAACCATAGATGCTGCTTTTCATTTCCCAAAGTTCCTCCTAGACCCTGGGATACTAAGAAATCTGCCAAAATTCTAAAGATAAGTAGAAAGAAGATGAAATGAAAGTCAATGTGTAATTATTTTCAAAAGAAATCATGATCTGCAACTTATTTAGTATGTCAGCTTCCACCTAGTAGAATTCCTAGAAGATAATTGCAGATTTATCGACCATATGTACACTAAGACACAGAAATAAGCCAAGGCACTAATGTGCAGCCTTAGCAGGTGGAGAAGGTAGGATAAGACCTTTGTTTTCCCAGCTGAGGAAAAGATCCCTGGCTCAGATATTATACAGCTCTTTGACATGCACACGAGTCCTCATTAAACTCACATTCCCATCAGTTCCTTGGGGCTGTGGAACATGTTTTATATATTCTTCACCACATCACTCCCAACTCAGCTGTGTCTTTTGCTTCCAACTCCAGGGTTGGCTTAAACCTCTTTCTAAACTGTAGGACTGAATTGGGATAGTAGAGAGCAAGCCTGAGTCTTTTACTGGGGAAGAAAGCAGAGACAGGAGACCACAGGTTCAAGGCTAGTGTGTGGTTACTTAGCAATACCCTGTTTCAAAATAAATAGGTAAAATAGGCCTGCAGGTATAGCTAAGCGGCAGAATGCCCTTGGGTTCAATCCCCAGTGCCACAGAGAAAATATATTTATTCATATACCCAGAAATCGTGTATGGGGTGCCCATTATGTGCTATGGGTAAAGTGGAGAACAGGCATGTCTGCTCTTGGAAGGCTTCCTAGCAATCAACGGGAAATAGGCAGTATACAAACAAACATCCAAATAGTTTTTTCTATAAATTCTATGAAGGAAAATGATGGTGAGAAATGACAGGAAACTGAGCATTTCTGAACAAAGCTGAGAGTTCAGGGCGGGCCTCTGAGGAAGCCAAGCCCACAAGACTGAGTATAGAGTGTTCCTGGTGGAGAAGGCAGGGCGTGTGAAGGCACTAGGCCAGGCCTGTGAAGCACCCTAGGCACTGAACGGGGCTGTGAAGTCATGCAGGGCCTTGCAGGTCACATAAAAGGCTAGGAACGTACGTACAGAGCAACAGAAAGGCATGGAGGGGTACGGAGCAGGTGAGTAACCCATCCAGAGCTGCAGCTTTTAGATTGCTCCAGCTGCTGCGTAGAGAATGCATGGGAGGCTCTAGAAGGCAGTATGAGGCTACTGTCATTTCCAGGTGAGGGGCAATAGAGATTCAGGGAGCTTGTGGGCTAGTGGACATGAGGATGGAGAGAAGTGAAGAATTCAAGACGTGCTTTAGAAAATCTATGCAAAAGACAAAAGCAAAAACCAGAATTTATGCCACCATCTGTAAGGTGTGCTGAAGTTAGTGCTGGGTTGATAAGAAAAAATTTCAGATTTTTGGTCATTTTCATTTCATAGGCTTATGAGACTATCGACTTTATTGCATAATATAATTATATATATATTCCATAACTAGTTGATATTTTTCTTAATATTTCCACCAAAACCCTTTAGGAGGACATTATAGACAACCACTATCAGAAGTTGTAAAATATCATGTTAAATCTGTGATATTAGTTCCAATCATATTCAAAGCCCTCTGTGATATTTAAAAAAAAATGTGGTTCTTGTCATCTCTGGCAGTGAGATCTCCTTAGATGGACAACGTGAATGTCAATAGTTGAATCTCAGAATGATGCCATAATTAACAGATGAGGTTAGAAAGGGGAGGGAAAGGAGGCTCAAACAGGAGTTGAAACGAAAAGAGAACAGGTATCACCATGGAAATGTAGAGCAGAGGACTTAAAGAGAAGGTGCAACTGGAGCCTTGGGTGAGCTAGAAGGAAATAAAGAGAGCCATCAAGATGAATCTGCTCCCTAACAAGAGAACTAAGAAGGCCTTGAGAGAAGAAGGAGACATTCC
Source organism: Muscardinus avellanarius (assembly GCF_963383645.1). NCBI lineage: Eukaryota > Metazoa > Chordata > Mammalia > Rodentia > Gliridae > Muscardinus > Muscardinus avellanarius. The sequence continues at coordinate 97,325,936 of NC_137791.1, read as the reverse complement.
CATAGCCGGAGGCTCATCTTTTTTTTTTTTTTTTTTGGTGGTACTGGGGTTCCTGGAAGCCCTTCTACCTCCGGGCTACACTCCCAGACCTATTTTATATATTTTTTGAAACAGGTTCTCTTAGCCAGTGCAGCTGGCTTCGAACCTGCGCGATCCTCCTGTCTCCACCTCCCAAGCACGGGGATTACAAGCGTGCGCCACCACACCCGGCTGGAGGCTCATCTTTGATCAACTGATCTTCACATTTTGCCTTATTCCAGGCAGAATTTAAGGGAGCTCACAGAGATTCAAATATATAGCAAGAAAATGCAAATTAAAAGAGGGATGAAAGGAGAAAGGAGAACAACGGTGACATTCCATATGAAGCCAGGAATATAGCTAAATACGTGTACAGCCTTGGCTTCACCCAAGTTAGGGAATTAGATGAAACAAAATGAACTAAACAGGTGTAAACAGCCCTGAAATCCTTTTATCTCCTACTCCATTATTATCTGGGATTCTATCCATGTTAAAGTCCACTTTGTGCCCCATTTTGTGTCTTCATGCAAACTCCCTAGTTTAGACAACCCAAGGCTGATGCCCCTCAACACAGGTCACTCTGTCTTCTGTGAAAATAAAGGGTAGTACATTTAGGGGTAATATGTAATCCCTCAGTAACCAGAATGAGATGAGGAAATGGGGTTGATTCAAGTGTAAGCATCAAGCTGAATGTGGCCCAGAGGAGGAGGAAGGACACCAACACCAAAGGAGAAGCAGCCCCAGAGCATCAGTGCAGCCTTCTTCACGTAATTCCTGCTGCTCTGCCTGCAGTATACAAAGTCTCTCCAAAGCCAGCCCTCTGCTCCCTTCCCCTGACACCTGACAAGTGCTTGGTTTATGGAGGCCGTCAGTAAGAATTTGTGGAATAGATGCATGTCTAAAGATAGAAAAGTATAACTTTTGCCTCCAATTAGTTTTAAATAATCATGACTGTTGAAACTAATCATGTAACTTCTCTGGCCCTTGGTTTGCTTATCTGTGAAAATAAAGTGTATGCAACAGAGATTGCTAATTATAATGGGCCATTCAGTCTAACCTTGTTATAGATTTTTTTAAGATGTTATATGGATGTTATTATAAGTCTAATTTTTTTCCTTATTGTTGTTCTTCTGGAAGTTTGCAGTCTGACTCATCATAGAATTCTGCCTTAAACTCAAAAGAAATCTCGGAGTGTCACTGCACCCAAGAATTGGGAGGGTGGTAAGCCCTATGACATCTCACCAGGACAAAAGGCCAGTCATGTGACAGCAGATTAACCACATATGAGGAACTAGGAGTTGGTCTAGAATGAGCAACCTAAGTTTGCAAGCCTTGCTTTAAATGACTCTCTAATAGGAAATACCTAGAAAAGAGAAAATCCAGCCAAGATATATAGTGCTTGGGGTATATAGGAGACTTCATAACTTTATGAGAAGACTTTGAAGAACAAGTAAAAAGTATTACCATTAATTATTACATCAATTCTTTAAAATCTGTTCTTTGATATTTTTGTTCTCTAAAAATGTCTTTTGATATGGGCATGTTGGAGCACGCTTGTAATCCCAGTATATGGAAGACTGAGATCGGAAGATCGCAGGTTTGAGGACAGACTCTCATAACCTACAGAGATCCTGTTTCAAAATAAAAATAAAATAGGGCTGAGAGTGTAGCTCAGAGTTTGAATACTTTTGGACTCAACCCCCAGTATCACACACACACACACACACACACACACACACACACACACACACACACGTCTTTTGAAACAAGAGCATGAATAGAGCATCCACAGAATGGGAGGAAATTTTCTCCAATTACTCCTCTGACAGAAGACTAATATCCAGAATATATAAAGAAATAAAAAATTTAACACCCAAATAAAAAACATATAACCCAATCAATAAATGGGCAACTGAATTAGGTAAACACTTCTCAAGAGAATAAATACAAATAGCTAACAAATATGTGAAAAATATTCAATATCCTTATCAGGAAAGTGCAAAATCAAAACTACACTGAGATTCCATCAAACTGCAGTTAGAATGGCAATCATCAAAAATAAAAACTATAATAAGTGCTGGAGAGGATGTGGGGAAAGAGAAAGGCTTATGCATTGTTGGTAGGATTGTAAATTAGTACAGCCACTATGGAGATCAGTGTGGAGGTTTCTCAAAAGACTACAAATAGAACCATCATATGACTCAGCTATACCACTCCTTGATATCTTTCTAAAAGAATTAAAGTTAGAATACTCTAGTGATACATGCATATCCACATTTATTGCAGCAAAGTTCACAATAGCCAAGCTATGGAACCAACCTCAGTGCCTGTCAACAGATGAATGGATAAAGAAAATGTATTATATATACACAATAGAATTTTACTTAGCCATAAAGAACAAAATTATGCCATTTGTAGGAAAATAGACAGAATTGGAGAATATCGTGCTAAATGAAATCAGCCAGACTCAGAAAATCAAAAGTCGTATGCTTTTCCCATTATGTAGGAGAAGAAAAGAAAAGAAAAGAAAAGGAAAGGAAAGGAAATAAACCTCTTTAAAATCAGGGGAGAGATGAGCAGTGGAAGGGCATTGTGGAAGGGAGGAGGGGGAAGGAAACAGAATGAATAATGTGTGCAAATATGAATATATCACTACAACTCTCCCTGTTGGGTACGGGAAGGAGAGGTGGGAGAGGAGAGGTGCTGAGAGTGAAAGAGATCAAGTGATGTTGTGTGCTTATAGGAATGTATCACCACGAATCTCACTATGATGTACAACTAGAATGCACCAATACAAGGTAAACAAAGATGTCTTTGGGAAAATATTAAATGACCTTAATAAGTGAGAAAAAAGCCGGGCGTGGTGGCGCACGCTTGTAATCCCTGCACTTGGGAGGTGGAGGCAGGAGGATCGCGCAGGTTCGAAGCCAGGTGCGCTGGCTTAAGAGACCCTGTTTCTAAATAAAAAAAAAGGATAAAATAGGTCTGGGAGTGTAGCTTGGAGTTTCCAGGAACCCTAGTACCACCCCCCCAAAAAAAAATAAGTGAGAAAAAATATATTGGTCTTTTGAAAACATGACAGGACTTTACTAATAACATTGGTGACCTCTGATTTTTATAAATAATAAGATTGTCCACTATTATAATAGATTATTTTTTCAACAGAGGAATGTAAATGATTATTCTCCCAAATCCATCTAATAAAATAAGGTGAATAACACATTGCTCCAGTGTTTATAAAGTATGATTCAATATGCAGAAATGAAAATTAAAATATATGTATATCTATTGCAATATCTAATGATAAGTGCATGATCTCTAGAAAGCCATATGAAAGAACCTGGTCTTACATAGCTAGTTATTCAATGTCCAAATTGAATTTTAGAATTTTTAGAAGCAACTTTTCTACCATAGATTATGTGTCATGTATGAATTCCAAATTCTGCCGAAGCAAGATAATTTTCACAGTTCTAAAAAGAAACATAACTCCAGCTACCTACTCAAATGGGTGACATTAAATAAACACACACACACACACACACACACACACACACACCCCTCAAAAGTAGGGAATCGCCAGAACCATCTTGTGGCTGGTATGAATCCCTGCCACATACAAGCCCAGTCAGCTCATTAGGAACCAGATGAAAGATTCTAGGCATATGTCATGTGAAACTAGAGTCAGACACCTGCATATTTAACCAGTCTCAACAATGCTTGTTCAATATATTGCTAACTTATAGCACAACTGTTCCATTCTTAGTATTGTGGGGTTTTTAAGATCCCCTCTTCAGTCCTTTGCAGTCTTTCCTGTTCACCCCAATTAAGAACTGGCTGATGTGCTTGCTCTGTGTAATATTCTGCTCTCAGGCCAGGAATGAAGTCATGCTATGGCTTTATGAGCTATTGCAGCTGCACACTATCCCAGGAGACCTTCACTCCCTTTTGGAGTAAGAAAATATGCCCATGGAGCTGTGAGCCACACTAGGCAACTCCAGCTCTAAGGTGCCAGGGAGGCTTCTTCTGCAGAAGGGCTCTTTGTTCTTTTCAGAGGTTAGATCAGGTCACCAGGCCAGAGCATGGCCAACGCCCTGCCCTGCGCGGCTGTGATGTGAGGTGAGCATTGTTCCAGCCGTGTCCCATTATTTCCTCTAAAGTTGGAGCTTTGTGGGGACCAGGTTCTCACTGAATAAAAAGTTCATTCAGAGAGTTGACTAACAGAACTTTAGCTTTGGGTTTCTCCTGGTTCATTCTGTGCCCTTGGTTCCTCTGTCTTTGAAATTAGTCAGTTAATTTTTACAAAACACTGCAGAAAATAGTTCTCTGGAAGAAATCATTTAGCACAAAGTGAGATAAAAGAAGTGGAGTGGGAGGGGGTCAGTGGAAGATGGTGACAAAAGTCATGTTGATAATAGGAGCAAATGTGATAAAGTTGTGTCTGTTGCAGTGGGGGGGGGGTGATGAAAACCAGGGGCATTCTACCTCCAGACTATATATCCCCAGCACTTTTAAAGTTTTGTATTGAGGGAGGGCCTCACTAGGCTGCTGAGAGTCTCACTAGCTGAGGCTATCCTCAAACATGAATCCCTGCTTCCTCAGCCTCCCAAATACTGGAATTACAGGTGTGTGCCACCATGCCTGGCTATGATTAAGTTTTGACAAGGGATATCCCCTTAAGTAGCCATGAGTATCATACATATAGTAATATGAAATTATGAGTTTATAACTGTTAACATTTAATTTATTAGAATACACTGATGTGATTTAAATTACAAATAGAAATGTAATTTAAAAATATACTAATAGAATAGTAATTTTTAAACATGTGTAGTTATATACCTCTTTATATTGCTCTATATATTAAAAAGACTGAACATTTACAGGAATACTTAGATTTTTTTTTAAGTTAATGTGCCCTCTACCCTACTTCTCCAGGCTGTAATTATATTGGGTAAAATTCTTTCAGAGACCACCCTCCCATGCAAGAAGGAGAAATGGGACCGGGAGGCAGTGGGTTCAACATCACTGAATTTGGTACCCCGAGTGATGTAACAAGTAGGAAGGTAAAGCTGGCTCACAGTGCCTCCCTCTTCTCCAACGTAGAGAAAATGGAAGAAGGTACAACTGTGATTTACTGGAGAGCTTGTATGACCACTTCTCAGAAATAAAGCAGTGTGCATTTGGAATTTTTCCCATTGAAAAGGAGCACAGAGGAGGATGAGGCATAGTGGATTTATCACCAAACTGAAGGACAGGTAGGCAGGAAGACAGTTTGGTTGGAGGCATTCAGGCCCTGGTGTAACTGTTCCTTGAGGAGGGTGTGTTTTGGAGAGTGAGTAGCCTTTGAATCAGTAGATTGAGTCAAGAAGAGCCACTCAATGCTTAAAATAGTTTTAGGTCCAGAAAAATAATATTCTTTTTGGTAAGTGGCAAAAATGCCTTAAAGCTGAAGTGAGGTTTTGTGAAAGAGAAGTTGCTAATAAAAAGATAAGCTCTGTGGGTTCTATTATTTTTTTCCTCTCATCCAGTTATTCCTCCATTCAATAAATATTCCTGAGTACCCTTTCCATGCCTGTCATTGTGCCAAAAAACTGTTACCAGGGTAAATGAGCTGGAAAGGTCCCATTTTCATGCAGGTGACTGAGGCTAGAGTTATGATCTATCGTGGGAACAGCAGCTTTTGTGTATTCAGTCTTTATTGATCCAATTTTATTGGCCACTTTATTGACAACATTGAACCTTACTGGCCAAGCATCATGGTCAGCATGAAAAATATAGAGAGGGCTTAAAAAGATTTAAGCCCTGAAATAAAATGAAAATGATTGTCAACCAAGATCACTATATCCAGCTAAGCTATTCTTCAAATTGAAAGAGAAGTAAAAAATTTTCAAGATGAGCATAAACTAAAGGAATTAATAACCACTAAACCAGCATGGCAGAAAATACTTAAGGAAATCCTACAAATAGAGTGAGAGAATTAAAAATAACAAAGAGAGCTTAGGAAATACTAGATAAAATTAGAAGAGAAGATGAGTAAATAAGAAGTAGGATTGAAAAAACATTAGAAATAAAAAAAGCCAGGTCTGGTGGCTCACACTTATAATACCATCATTTGGGAGGCTGAGACAGGAGGATCGTGGTTCATGGACAGCCTCAGGTACTACTTAGTGAGGCCCTTTGCAACTCAGTGAGACCCTGTTTCAAAATAAAGAATAAAAAATAGGACTAGGAGTATAACTCAGAGGTAGAATGCCCATGGTTTCCAACCCCAGAACTGCAATAAAGAAAAATAAAATAAAACAAAATGTCAGAAAGTAATGCATTCCTCTCTTCAATAACACTGAAAAAAAAAACATAGGCTGATTGATTCTCCAATTAAAAGACAAAAGACAGACTGGATTAAAAAAATAAGGCCCAAGTATATGTTGTCTGCAAGAAACATACCTCACTGGCAAAGACAAGCATAGGCTGAAAATGAAAAGATGAAAAATTACATTTTATGCAAATAGAACCCCCAAACAAGAAAAAGTTGCTCCTCTCATATAAGACAAAGCAGACTTTGAGACAAAATTAGTTAAAAGAGATAAAGAATGTTACTACATGCTGGTAAAGGGAACAATCCAATAAAAAGAAATAATTATAGCTAGCTATACCCTAATGTCAATGCACCTAATTATATAAAACAAATACTACTAGACTTAAAGTCTCAGAGAGGCTCCCATACAATAATAATGGGTGATTTTAACATACCTTTCTCAGCAATAGATAAGTCATCCAAACATGAAATCAATAAAGATTCTATAGAGTTAAAACTCACTATAGATCAAATAAATTTAGCAGACATCTACAGAATATTTTATTCAACATCAGACAAATATACTTTATTTTACCTATAGAACTTTCTCTAAAATACATCCTATTTTAGGCTACAAACAAATCCAAGAATATACAAAATGTTGAAATAATATTTTTGCATTTTATCAGATCTCAATGAGATAAAATTAAGATCAACTACAGAATTACACAAATGCATGGAGATTGAATAATACACATTTGAATGATTAAAGAAATCAAGGAATAAATTAAAATTTTCTAAAATCAAATGAGAATAGAAATAAAACATACTAGAACCTGTGGGATACAATAAAGGCAATTCTAAAAGGAATATTTATAGCTGTGAGTGTCTACATTAAAATAAGAAAGATCAGTCAGGTATGGTGGTGCACACTGGTAATTTCAGTACTTAGAAGGTTGAGACAGGAAGATCATAGGTTCACGGCCAGCTTCAGCTACTAAGTGAGATCCTGTTTCAAAATAAAGAATAAATAATAGGGATGGAGGTATATTTTAGAGGTAGAATACCCTTGGGTTCAATCTCCAATACTGCAAAAAAAAAAAAAATCAGAAAGATTCAAAATAACCTAATGATGCTTTTCAAGGTCTTAGAAAATAAAGAACAAACCAATCCCAAAACCAGTAGAAGAAAATAAATAATAAATATCAGATATCAGAGCCAAAGTTAATGAAATAGAGAATAAAATATTCAAAGGATCACGCTGGGCGTGGTGGCACACGCTTGTAATGCCTGTGCTTGGGAGGCGGAGACAGAAGGATCATCCAGGTTCGAAGCCAGCTTTGCTGGTTTAAGATACCCTGTCTCCAAATTTAAAAAAAATTTTTTTCAAAGGATCAATAAAACTGAGTTTTTTTATTTAAAAAGGTAAATAAGTTGATAAATTTTTGACCAAACTAAAAGAAAATACCCAAAGAAAGAACCCAAATTAGCAAAATTAGGGATGAAAAAATGGGATATCACAGCATATACCACTAGAATCCAGCGAATAATTAGGTATTATTTTGAAAATCTATACTCTAGTAAATTGAAAAATCTGGAAGGAATGGAAAAATTTTCAGACATATACTACTTATCAGAACTGAACCAAGAGGATATAGAAAACCCAAACAGACCATAACAGTCAATGAAATCGAGGCAGTTATAAAAACCTCCCAACAAAGAGCCTAGTATCAGATGGATTCACAGCTGGATTTTACCACAAGAAAATTACAAGTAGTTCTTTGTAGTTTGGAGATGAAGGTAGAATGTTACAAGAGGTCAAACCATAAACAGTATTGTTTACCAAAATGAGTTTAGATATTACTGAGGGCAATGAGAAACCACTTGAGAATTTCTAGCAGAGAACCCATGAACAAAGTTGAACATTAAAAAGATACATTGGAGAACAGGTTGAAGTCAAGTGTAGGGGTACTGAAGGTAAGCAGCCTGGTGGGGCTGACCACATAGGAAGCCACTGCTTTTGAGAAGGATTGAGACAAGGTACCTTGCTCAGCTACTTACTGGCTGTGTGACTTTGTGCAAATTACATAAGCTCTCTGAGCTTTATTTTACTCAACTAGATGGGAATATAACACATTTTTAAATAAAATTAAGCAAATAGGAGCAGTAAAATTATAGTTTCACTATTTCATGATGATGGTAATAAATGGATTAATTAGCAAATGTAATGAGGATTACACAGAATGGAACAGGAGAAAGTGTGGCTCATGGCAGACAGTTAGTCTTAACTCCCTTTTCTTCATACTTTCTATTCTGAGTACTCGGTTCCAAAGCACATTCTCAAAACTGTGTTAAGTATAATGAACCATTGATCCATTTTTATTTCATTTCTACTTTACACAATCTGTATAAAGCACATAATATAAGAAACTGCAAGTAAATACTGGGGAAGAATTAATTCCTTTCTTCCTTAAAACTGAAAAAAAAATGGTTAGACTTTTATTTATCCATAAGACCAGCATTAAAAATCAGATAAAGAAAACAAAAGTCAAATATATCTCTGTTAGATGATATGCTTTATGCCCAGGCATGGTTTAGATTTGGATGGAGTCACATCCAGTGTACCTCTCCTACTCCTTCTTTTCCCTTTCTATCCAACAGAACTCAGATATGTCAGTCATCCAGCAATAGTTGCAGACTATTGAAAATAAACCCTTGGTCCTGAGTAAAGAGTAGACCACTGGCCTGAAAAATCACACCTGATTATTCTAGGAAATAATTTCATTCTTTAAACTATGTATTTAGGCTCCTTGGCTGCAGCAGCAGTTTTCTAATGATGACTACAAGGAACTGACCTCAGTTAGGGAAAGCCGTACCCAAAAGACTTCTATCACTGGATTCCTCTCATCCTGTCTGACATATCCCTTTGTCATGGAGCAGAAACACTGAGCACTGCATGTCCTTATCCTACATATTTCTCCCTTATTCTCTCCTTCATTTGGGTGCACATAAGTTTGTGCATACAAATGGTCCCTCTTTGTCTCAATAGAAGCCTAATGGTCTCTTCATCATCATCATCATAGGAAAAATAGTCGCATCTCTATCCTCAGAGAAAGGGCTCTATAATCTGAACTTTTGCAGGCTTGCTTCTTGAGAGCTAAAGAACTTACAAAATATCTTTCTCTGGAAAAAAAAACTGCCTTTCAACCTTACTGTCTGCAAAATCCTATTTTGACTCCTAAATGTGGAAATGCAAAGAGAAATGTTCATTAATAGTTTTTGACCCATTTCCTCTTGTAACATAGGCCAAAAAGAATGTACAAGATATTTGCAATGGTTGTAACTGTAGGATAAAATTAAGTGATTTTTTAAATCTTTCTTTTGATTCTCTGACTTTTCTACAATGAACGCATATTACTTGGTTACATGCTTTAAAAAGTCAATAAAGGTTATTTAAAAAAATATGTCTTTAGCACTATCATTTGGGAATTACCGATCTTTCGTAGGTAAGAACTCAAGGCAAATTACAGTCTCGGTGGGAGCTAATTTAAACTTGTCAGAGCAGTTAAATTAATTAGGTCTTAACTGACATTTAGCAGCAAGGGTGGCAGGCCTAATATAACTTAGCAAGAACTTAGAAAATTAGGGATAATAGATTGCAGATTGTATTTTTGCAAAGCACACTTGATTCAGAGGAAAAAGTGAATCGAGTCGTTTTCCTAAAAAAATGCCTCTGAGTTTTAGTTTATCCTTTTTCCTGCAGAGTCGTGGGGGTGAAATGTCTGAGAAGAAGCACAGTCTCATTATTGTTGGCATTCCTTCTTTGCGTATTCTGACAAGGGAATGATTTCAGGCATAGCTGGACTCTCACGTTTGGATCACTGTAAATAAATCCTGGGGTACTTTCTCCCCCTCCATAACAAAGAGGGAAACAGAGCTCTCTTCCTCGGTCAGTGAATTTTCTAGAAAAGATAAAATACAGGAGTTAGGTCTGGGCCATTCAGGAGCAAAGATGAGTGGCAGAGCTTCCAGGAAGATGTGAAGGGAGGAGAGAGGAGTAGTAGTCATCACAGTGGCTGATGGAGGCAGAGGAAGGAAGCCGGAGCACACCAAGGAATCACTGGAAAGAAAGTAGGAGTGGCAGTCCCAAGCAAGACTGAAACTACAGCCTCAGGAAAAGAGAGGTGAGCAAAAAATTCAAATTCTTTTTGCTCAGGTAGGACTGAAGAAAGCCACTTGCCCTTATGTAAGTGAAGCCAATAGAAACAGTCCCCATCTACACGGTGCAAAAGAACTCACAGAGCAGTTTTCATTTGTCATTGTGCAAACCTCCCCAGCCTTGTCAGACACTGACTCAAAATACAGCGCAGAGGACTGGCCAAACACCTCTAGGGCAAAGGTTCCTTTCTGCAGCTCTACCAATCCCAGACTATTACCTGTCTGCTGCCTCAGAGCTGGGTCTTAATTGCTTCCAGCTGTGTTGGCTCCTGCGGCCCCTTCGCCCCGCCCCGTCTGGCCTCCCTGCCCTCGGCCTCTCATGGAGAATAATTAAGTATTGCACTTAACTCCCCCCCTTCGGAGTTGGGGGTCCCTAGCAGGAGCCTCGCCACTGGATCCATCTCTAGCAACCGATGACAGGGCCGCCTGGCCTCACTTCGGGGTCTCCTTTCTGCCCCCAGGCTGAGAGCTTCACCCTGCTCCCCTAATCAGTTCCAGCTATGCACACAAAGAAAAGCCCGCAGAACACAGAGCTCAGCCCCACTGGAGAGAACTACTGCCCTCAATCCCCACCCTGGCACCCTGGCACCCTCGACTCCAAATGAGGGATGGGTTCCTGAGGGCTAAGTGAACCCTCTCCAGACTGTTACTGTTATAATCTCTCTCTCTCTCTCTCTCTCTCTCTCTCTCTCTCTCTCTCTCTTTATTTTGCTGGGGATTGAAACTAGAGGCATTCTACCTCCAAGCTACATCCCCAACCCTTTTTTTTTTTTTTCTTTACTTGGAAACAGGATCTTGCTAGGTATCTGAGAGCCTTGCTACATTGCTGAGGCCAGCTTTGAACCTGCGATTTTCCTGTCTCAGCCTCCCAAGTACTGGGATTACAAGCATGCGCCACCATGGCCGGCAAAGCTGTTGTTATCTTTTTAAATACACACCATTCTCCCAGGGTGGCTAGTATCTGCATCCGATGAATTTCACACAAAGTCTAGGTGATTTGGGGGATGGAAAATCAGTGGATAGAATCTAAATGGAAAGTATCGGACATTGGGTTATCATATTACTATCCCTTTCATGTCACTAAATCGGGGAGCAGCTTCTTCTGACAACTAAGGCTGAGCCTTCATTGTTCTTAACACACTATGTCAGGGAGCCACTAAAGCCTGAAGGAATTGGCAGATGTGGGGAGTCTGGATGGCAGGGAGGGATTGCCTACATCGATAGCTTTCACACTGGACCTTACATCAGAATTACCTGGAGGCTTTGTTGAAACACTGATGGATGGGCCCCATCACCAGCGTTTCTAATTCAGTAGGTCTAGGATGAGGCCAAAACTTTACAATTCTACTGTGGTCCCAGGTGATATTTCTCCTGGTCTAGGGATTACACTTTGAGAACCACTGTTCTGCATCCTACCAAGGAGACTGAACTGAATTCATCAGGCAATGCAGGATCCTGAGAGGGCGACAGGACTGTGGGACAGGTTTGCACTTTTGAAAGCTCAGGTGTCACAGTGTGGAGAATGGAGGACCCTGGGGAGGGCAGCTGGGAGCGGAGGGCTAGACGGGCTGCTGCACAATTTAGACAATTCACACTACGAGGTGTTTCATTTAACATTTCAGACTGGGATCCTGGCCTTGCACAGTGCAGCCTCTAGGAAACTGAGTGAGATAGAGAGTTGCAAAAGATGGCCTAGAAGAAGGCACCGAAGGAGCTAGGAGGGCCTCCAAAACAAATGTTGGCCATTTCCCAGTTGTGTCCAGGGCTAGTATATTCCCAGAAAAAGAGCCTGTGACCTTGCAGAGGGGTCTACAGCGTGACCCTCACAAGGCAGACTCCTGAATAGCTTGGCCACCTCTCTCCTCTCCCTCCCTCTCCTTCCTGTGGGGCCGTGATCCTTGGGGGACTGCTGCTTAGAAAAAAGGCAGTGATAATCACAGGAGACCTGCAGTTTCCCTGCCTCATCTTTCAAAGTGCCAACCAGGCAGAGCTGGAGAGCAGGAGCCTCCAGGGTGTTCAGCAGAGTCTCATTTGACTGAGCCCGCTTCTGCTGACTTGGTGTCTGATATGTAGCTTGGAAGGACATTAGAAAATCTATGTTTACTCTACAATAACACTTTTCTAAAGAGGGCAAGCCTATAGTTACTAACATACACATATAGTAAGAGAATTTTGTAGCTGAGTATAGCTGCACATAGCTGTAATCCCCGTATTTGAGAGGCTGAGACAGGAGGAGCACAGATTCGAGGCCAGTTTCAGAGACTTAGTAAAACTTTATTTCAAAATAAAATAAAATAGCCAGGCGTGGTAGAGCACGCTTGTAATCCCCGCTCTTGGGAGGTAGAGACAGGAGGATCACGCAGGTTTGTAGTCAGCCTCGCTGACTTAAGAGACCCTGTTTCCAAATTAAAAAAATATATAAAATGGTCTGGGAGTGTAGCCCGGAGGTAGAAGGGTTTCCAGGAACCCCAGTACCACCGAAAATAAATAAAATAAAATAAAATAAATTTTAAAAGGCAGGGGTTGTAGTTCAAAGGTAGAATGTCCCTGTGTTCAATCCTAACTACTACTATTGCTACTACTACTATTATTAATAATAATCAATATAATAATAAGTTAATTAGTTAAAAATAATTTTTTATACATTCCAGACATGTAAGTGAGGTGACATCAGGGTCTGGCAAAATAAGCATAAGTAAGTAGTGCTGGGCAGTTTTCAGTGGCTTCATTGGTTTCCTATGCCCCTTAACTCACCTACAGACCACAGGATTGGTCAGGCTGGGCTAATCTGAATCTGTGGTGTGAATTTTCACCTTTGACTCTGGACAATCTCTTGCAATGAGATAGCACTGTCTTTCCTCTCTTCCTTTTAAATCCTTTCCATCCCTAAGGCGTCTCTCTAATTCACCGTCTTCATAACTTTTCTTTGAACACATCAACCCACTGTTATTCCTGTCTCACGGCACTTACTGACTGAGCTCATGCTTTGGTCCTTAGCTTTTGCTCTCTTGTATTGTTTTTCTTTATAGGACTAAAGCCCCGTCTCGTGGAATTGATGGTAAGCCATGAAGCCAGGAGTAGTTAAGTGTCTATCTAAAAGTGACTCCCATTAAACTTGACTGGGTGACATGGAGCATCTGTTGGTCCCATTTCTAAATCTCTGGGTCTGAAGTCTAGAGTAGAGCCTCAGGTCCAGCGAAATCCTCTGCATCTCTTGTTTTTGGCATCTTTGGTGTCCTCTTGAACTGCATTCTCAATAGTGATGGGGACTTGGCCATAGACGCTCTCAGGTACACACTTGACAGTTAAACCCCAAAGCAGGAATGGCTCTCTTCCTGTGCATAAGTTCAAAAAAGTCAGATTGCCCTGGCTTGGGGACATTTTTGTCTTTTGGCTAACTAATTAATTGTGGCTAGCATGATGGGAAGGGTCCATTTCATATCCAATTTTCTTTTCAAGACACCCACTCTTAATCAGTCTCTTTTCCCCATCCATGTGACTGTGTACTTCCAAAGGATTAGTCCTGTTCCAGCCTCGAAGGTGAGTCAGAATGGTCTACAACCAGAGGCCAACACACGATTTTTGTAAAGAATCAAATAGTAAATATTTTATTTGGCAAGAGTGGTGGTGCATACCTGGAATCCCAGTACTGGGGGGACTGAGAAAGAAGGATCGCAGGTTCAAGGCCATTTGCAGCTACATAGCATGATTTTCAGCAACTTAGCAGCATTTCATTTCAAAATTTTAAAACAGAAAGGTCTGGGGGTGTATCCCAGAGTAGAATGTCCCAGGGTTCAATTCCTAGTACAAATACAAATATGGCTTTGAAGTTATGTCTCTATTGCAACTATACAACCTAACTTTACCATTATGGTGTGAAAACTTATGGTATGTAAATGAATGAGAGTGTGGTTGTGTTCCAATAAGACTTCATTTATGGACACTTATATTTGCATTTCATTTAATTTCCACTTGTTATAACATATTTCTTATTTGATTTTTCAATCATTTACAAATGTGAAAGCCATTCTGGCCTCTGGTCTAAGCTCATCATTCTCATTGCAATGAAGGGTTTGAAACAGAATGTGGGATACAGATTGAGACAACAGGATGTGAGATGAAGTCTGCCCAGAAGCTTTTTAGGAAAGATCTCCTCACACTTGACAAGAATCATGGAAATAAGACTTTCCTTTCTGTTTCTGAACGGTGCCTAGTCTGTCTATGGTTGCTGGAAATCCTGGGGCCATCTTGTAATGTGCAAGCAGACTAGGCTAAGGCAAGTCCTCAGGCTAGGAGGGCAGAAAGACAAAAAGAGCCTGGGTCCTTGAGGAAGTCTTTGATCCACTGAGTTGACCACCCAGAATATCCCAACTAAAGTCTTGGTATAAGATGTGCCGGGCGTGGTGGCGCACGCTTGTAATCCCCACACTTGGGAGGCAGAGACAGGAGGATCACGTAGGTTCAAAGCCAGCCATGTGCGCTGGCTTAGGAGACCCTGTTTCCAAATGAAAATGTAAAAATAGGTCTGGGAGTGTAGCCCGGAGGTAGAAGGGCTTCCAGGAACCCCAGTACCACATACACACACACACAAAGTCTTGGTATAAGCTTATGAATCTCTCTGTTTCAGTAGTTGAACTAGAGTATCCTGTTAAAC